>NC_034183.2:65865687-65948187 GCF_002021735.2 Oncorhynchus kisutch
CATCCTGAACTTTAAGTTACCATTGACCATCTGCTAAACAGTCTCACTGATTTGGTTTAATGTGGACTATAACTGATTTTGACAATCTAGATCAACTATCAATGAAGAATGCAAATTATTATCTTAAAATGCATGTCACAAAGTGCCCCCAAAAGAACAGACCAAGCTTGTAAGTGTCCTAGGTAGGGAGAACCCTCCGAGCCTCATCGCTTTCATTTTGAAGGCCACTAGATGCTTGAAAACAAAGTGAAACAGATGCAGTTCCAGTAAATGATTTAGCCATTATGTTTGGGTTATGCTCATTCAATGAGGTATGTCCTAAATGGATGAATGATTAACATTCAATAAATCACTTCTAAAATGTCCTATTTAGGGTTTTACAACTTGGCTTCACCTAGTTTTGTAAATTACTTTACAACATGCAACATGCGTGAGTTCAATCACCCTTGTTAAAGAAGCAGAGTTCATGAAGTTAAAAAAAGAACTAAACCAGCTCAGAAAATGCATACTTCTTTGCCACATAATGGTCTAAGTGTCTGTTAACCTAGTTCCATACAAGGTCACATCTTCTTTATTTGTGTTTCCTCCTCCTCTGACAGGACACTTTGCAATCCACTTGGCTTCATTTAGAAAGCACCACGTTTTCTCCATCTCTATCGCTATCACACACACAGTAAACACTCAGTTTTCAGGTGGAACTTGACTGACAAACGTACCTTCTGTTGTATCCTCTCTATGCACGAGGGCATTGCAGTTTCCGGCAAGCCTGCAAGTTCCTGTACGACATTGTGTGCGTTCCACTATGCACACTCACCCTGATGACATACAGTATAGTACCACACAGGGTAGGAGAAGACGATATCAAAAGACTACTATGTATTACAAAATCGCTTGACGACCTTATATGGATATTATTCTACTACGGTCTGGAACTTCCCCTGAAAGCTAGATTGCAAATGACTAAGAAAACGGAAATCTAATATCCCATAACTCTTTGCAACAATGGGACGGCGCTAGTCCAATTAATTTGTTTATTTTCGAAAGCTGCCGCATGCAATTTTTACGTTGTCATAACAAGTATATTTTCAAACTAGTCTGAACATGTCTTAACATTCATTGTAAGACAATCTTATCTCTGTGTTCGTAAAATCACCCTGGAGTGCCAGAGTGCGCTCTGGGCGTTAGTAAATTCAGTGTGTTGTCAGATTGTCCGTTTGTATATTCGGAGCGGTCAGAGAGGAGTAGGGTTGGTCCGAGCGTTCTGACCTCACAACCGCAGTCAATCACCTAAGCTAACTGGCTAAAATTGGCTAGCTACTTCCAGACAGAAATGAGAGAACATCAGTCTGACCGTTTTTACTCGCCCTAGCAGAGCTGCTTAGGCCATTTTCATGTTATCTAGAGCGTTAGTGACTAACGGTGCTGCTGACAACAATTGAATTAATTTGTTTTGCCGACGTTTTTTAAATTATATTTAAAAATAATACAGATCAACAATTTACATTCGTACATCATACAAAATAGAACGCAGGTATTAACGAGAAAATACTAAAACAAACAAAACATATTTACAAAAAAAAACTATTCTAGTGCAATTGTAATCACTCTGAAAAACATCTTATTGTAATGATTTAGGAAAATGTTATTCTTGTATTTATTATTTAAGAATTTAAAAAAATCACAATAATTTCAATGGTCTTGTTATCATTGCAATAGTAACATATATCTTTCATGTCAAAAACATGGGTTGTGTTCATAATGGTAAATAAGTATTTTGCAAGGTTTTCCTAAAATTCTGACACACATTTACATACAAAGGACAAGTGAGAGATTCTCACCGTCTTTTTCACAGAAAACGCAGATATCATCAATAGCCACACATTTGGATATCATAGAATTACATGGATATATCTTCTGTAAAAATTTTAAGTGCACTTCCTTAACTTTGTTTGGTATACAATATTTGTAAGGCCTTAACCATGCATTTTTCCAGACAATGTCAGGAATAAGCATGTTCCAGAAAAATGTTCCTCTCTGTGTAATTTGGTTTTGTGAATGAAGAATTTGT
The DNA here is from genome assembly GCF_002021735.2 of Oncorhynchus kisutch. Classification (NCBI taxonomy): domain Eukaryota; kingdom Metazoa; phylum Chordata; class Actinopteri; order Salmoniformes; family Salmonidae; genus Oncorhynchus; species Oncorhynchus kisutch. The sequence continues at coordinate 65,867,756 of NC_034183.2, forward strand.
CTTATATATTTATTACAACAAGATTTATCAAGTAAGCCCACACCTTCCAATCTGAGTTCTGGATAAACTTTGTGATCATTACCAAAGCTAAGATGAGTTTTCATTAGTGTAGTTAGACCACTGGGAACGGCTTTGATCACAGAAATAAACTCTCTGAAAGGTATTGGAAACTCTTTCAATGTTATAAATTGTTCATATGTGAGAATATTACCCTTGTGGTCGAAAACATGAAGAACAAAGTCAATATTCCTCTCATGCCAGCTGGGGTAGAACAATGACTTATTCCTTACAGTTATGTCTGAATTATTCAACAAGAGAGCTTTATGAGGGGAAAAATTGTGCAAGAAACAGATGTGCAGGAATCAGATGACAGATGTATTCCTAAATATTTTACACAGTCCTTTACAGGAATATTTTCTATTTGTTTATCATCAGAGTCAAATAAACATAAGATTTCACATTTAGAAACATTCCGTTTTAATCCTGATGCAATAGAAAATGCAGTTATAGCATTAAGGGCATGGGTGACCTGGTCTTTGTGTAATGATCGTCGTTGGTGGAATTAGACCAAGATGCAGCGTGGGGTAGGTTAAGCATATTCTTTAATGATAACCAGAAAAACAAGAACGAGAGAACCAACGAAACGTACAGCCTTGTAGGGCTCAATAGCAACCATACAAGGACAAGATCCCACAACATAGATGGGAAAAAAAGGCTACCTAAGTATGATTCCCAATCAGAGACAACGATAGACAGCTGCCTCTGATTGGGAACCACACTTGGCCAAACACAAAGAAATACAAAACATAAGAATGTCCGCCCAAATCACACCCTGACCAAACCAAATAGAGACATAAAAAGGCTCTCTAAGGTCAGGGCGTGACAGTTTGTCTCTTAAAAAAAGAGTAGTATTATCAGCCAGTTGGGAAATTTTGATTTCTTTGTTAAAAATAGTTAAGCCATACAAATTTGCATTATTCGTAATATCTAGAGATAGAAGTTCCACAGCCAAAATGAATAAAAATGGTGAAATTGGGCATCCCTGACGTACACTTCTGTTGATACTAAATATTTTGGAAGTATTAAGGTTTAGTAATACAGAACTATTTATATATTTGTAAAACATGCAAATTACTTTAATCAAATTTTCACCAAATCCAAAAAGTTTAAGACACCCAAAGAGAAATTCATGTTCAATTGTGTCAAAGGCTTTACAGAAGTCCAAAAACATGACAACTGAATCAATTGCATCTGAATAATCTATAAGGTCCAAGACTAAACAAATGTTAGAGCTTATGTGGCGGCCCTTCATAAACCCTGTTTGAGTCTCATTTATAATGGTATCTATTCCTTTCTTTAAACTTTTGGCATAAACCAGAGCAATCAATTTGTAATCAACATTTAATAAAGTAATTTGGTCTCCAATTGTCAATGAGAGAAGGGTCTTTATCGGGCTTCGGAATCAATGAGATAAGGCCCTGTTTTATAGTGGAGACTATTCCCCCCACTTTTAATGTAATCTTGAAACATAAAAAATCGGGTCTTCTAGTAACTCCCAAAACTGTCTATAGAATTCAACTGATAGGCCATCAGGGCCAGGTGATTTCCCTTTTTTCATTGAATTCAGAGCCTCTCTAAGTTCTTCAGTTGACACAGGTGAATCGCAAACTGAGTGGAAATCATCCTCAATTACAGGGACATAATTCTGAATGTGGCAAATGTAGCTTTCACAACCATCTTCCTGAAATTGAGAGCTGCAAAGGTTTTCATAAAATGAATTGACAAATGATGATATTGTAATGGGATCTTTGCATAAAACATTGTTAATTCTGAGTGCAGTTACAGATGTTCTTTTGTAGATTATCTTTTCAAGTGCAAAAAAGTAACTAGTGTTTCTTTCCCCCTCTTCAATCCATTTTGCTCTTGACCTTACAAAGGCACCCTTTGCCAGATCCGTGTAAAGCGGTTCTAATTCTAGTTGTAAAGACTTGAATAGACTCCTCTTCTTCAGATAGATTATCTTTCTTTAGAAAACTGTCAAGCTTGCTCATCATCTCCTTTTCTCTATGGTTCTTTAAGTGCATCAGCTCTTTGGCGCGTTTAATGACTACCACTCTGACTTTATATTTGAAAAATTACTTCCATGACCCAAGTCTTTTAATGCAACAATATCTTCAGCTAACGATTTGATGTGTTCAATGAGAGTGGTATCTTTAAGAAGTGTGTTGTTTAATTTCCAATATCCCCGAGTACCTTTTGATTTTTTAGTAGCTTGTAAACTCAGGGAAATCAAGTGATGATCAGAAAAGGGAGCCAACTGATGATCTACATCTATAACAAATTGTAACAAAAAGGGGGACATTAGGAATAAATCTATTCTAGATTTACGTGACATAGTTTTGTTGGTCCAGGTGTAGCCCTTTGCATCCAGATTGAAATAAGGCCAAGCATCCTCAGCACAGAGACCCTTGCATAATGTAGTGATAATATTGCTATTTTGAAGGCTTTGACTCGTTGTAGAAGGAAAACGATCAGCAGATGCATCAGGTGTTTCATTCAAATCCCCTGAAATAATTAGAAAAGCCTCTATTTGATGCTTAAATCCTGTACTTTCCTGGTAAATTGGGTAAAAAGGGTCTTATTTGGAGAATGTGAGTTATGTCCGTAGCGCTGAGGAAAGATTGACCCAACACAAGCAGCCATGCATTTCTTCCTCACAGAAACCGAAGATAATAAGAGAAGACGAGATGAGTTTGGTCTGTTTGTGTTGAAGGAGTGTGTCATCTACCGTTGTTCACATCCCACCATTAATTTCCCGGAAGTCCTCAAAAAAAATGGTGAACTCTTACTCACCTCATTTTGTTATAACATCTTTGGTCAAACAGACTTGAAACCCAGAATGCATTGTATGTCAACAAACATGGCTACACAGCGGGAATTAGCTTAGCTCATCATAATCAGTACAACCTTCAAAAAAGTATTTTACACACATAATATGTGCCCATTACAATCTGTGCAAGAATCGGAATGCATGATTTGTCACCTAGAATTGAAAACATGTGAGTAAAACCGTAAATACACAAATAATTGTGTAAAATTCTGACAATGAGTCTGAGTATGAAAGTCAGGAATCATAGTTCTGACAGTGACAGTAAGGAGCTGCCCCCCAACCTTGTAGCCATTGAGAACCCTGAATCTGGAGCACAGATCTTATGTTTGCAACTCCCTCCTTTGCCACCCTCTTTTCCCAAGACCGCTTCCTAGTTCTGCTGCGATGCCTGCATTTCGTCAACAATGCTACTGCCATCCTAAGTGACCCGTTATACAAAATAAGAAATGTTCTTATCAGCCTGACATCAGCATTTGGTCGGGTCTTTGTGCCATATAAGGACCTATGCATTGATGAGTCCCTGATGTTATGGAAAGGTAGGCTGGCGTTCCGTCAATATATTCCCTCCAAAAGGCACAGGTTTGGAGTCAATTTCTTTGTCATGTGCGACGTGAAGACAGGATTTGTCCAGGATATTATAGTTTACACAGGGTCCACCACTGACATCAAACATTATGAGGGGCTTGGGGTGTCAGGGTCCGTGGTGATGACCATGCTGGCTCCTCATCTCGGCAAGGGACACACTTTGTACGTGGACAATTGGTACAGCAGTCCCACACTCTTCCATCATCTGTTCTCCAACAGCACAGGGGCCTGTGGCACAGTCAGGTCGAACAGGAAGTATTGTATTTCACCATGCTTTGAGGAGTATCACATGCTCAAGCATTATTGAGCACATCTGCAGCAATAAGTGACTGACTGACCTGACAGGTGACTTGACAGGTAACCTGCCATGATACTATGCCTTTAGAGATGGGGGTGGAAATGCAGTTGTTGTTCAGTCACTGCATGGATATTAAATATGGGTTTTGCATATTCAGTTTTTTGTCCTCTAGTAAAACAAGTTGTTGAACCAACTACCAGTACTGCAATAAAATAGATTAATATTACATATTGGCATATGTGTTTTCTTGCTGTGTTTTCATCCAGTACAACTGTTAATGAGTGTACGTTAGCATACAAAAGCTGTCCTCATTCTTCAGCTCCAAAGATGTCCTGCTCCAGTTATGATATTGGCAAATAATGTTTCTGGTTTCTGAAAGTACAGAAAGTACAGAATAAAGAGGAATTATTCATTAGAATACAATATAAGGATATAGCAATAAACAAAATACTACAAAGAAGTAACATAATAAACACTGCTATAAAAAATAGTTTATTGCATTGACAAAATCACAGATTTGAGTTATAACAGTAAGAAACTAACTTTTGAGCTCCACAAGGGGACAAGGCAGGGCAGAACAGAGCTATGCTGAATAGACCAAATAAACAAACCATGGTCATATTTTTTATTTATTTAACTAGGCAAGTAATTTAAGAACAAATTATTATTTACAATGATGGCCTACACCGGCCAAACTCGAACAACGCTGGGCCAATTGTGCGCTGCACTATGAGACTCCCAATCACAGCCAGTTGTGATACAGCCTGGATTTGAACCAGGGTGTCTGTAGTGACGCCTCTAGCACTGAGATGTAGTGCCACTTGGGAGTCATAATGCCAGGGTAGCTTCAAAATACAACACAAGCTAATAGTTCTCTGACCCAACTAACATTGTTTTACAGAGCTAATAGAATAATGTAGCTACGTAAGCATGATTGACTATAACACCATAAAGATGTGTAACGTTACCTCGCGTGTCCGCAGTTATAAGGAATATATTATGATCCATACATACAGTGAGCCTCAGCAGAAACGGCATACGGAAACTATTATAACGTAATAAGGAACTTTGATAGAAACTCAGCCTGGATTTGAACCAGGGAGCCTGTAGTGACGCCTCTAGCACTGATGTGCTGTGCTGTGCCTTTGACCGCTGCACCACTTGAGAGTCATAAGGCCATGGTAGTTTCAAAATACAACACAAGATAATACTTCTCTGACGCAGTTAGCATTGTTTTACAGAGCTAATAGAAGAATGTGGCTACATAAGCACGATTGACTATAACACCATAAAGGTTATAAAATGAGTAACGTTACCTCACGTGTCAGCGGTGATAAAGAATATACACAAATATATTATGCTCCATACATACAGTACGCTACAATAGAAATGTGGAATGAAAATGTGAATAAGTGTGCAGATCCTGATCTGACAGGAGATGACAAATGTCTGCAGACGTGAACTGCACTAACAATTGGGAAGTGCTTGGGGAATTTTGTCCGTGTCAGAAATGTCCCAAAAATGTAATTGTCCGCAAAAGTAAAAATGACTATTTTTATATGAATGAATGAGGAGGCGGAACACACCTAAATTCAAACTGTTTTTAGAAAATAAAAACTTGTTACAAAATCATTTGAAATTGAAGTTGAAACAACCTATACATATAAACAGGCTGCGTGCTTTAGTTTGAGGGCAGCGCGGATAAAATGTACTCTTACCGTTAGAGATATTTGGAACTCACGCATGAAAGGGCTAGGAACGTTATCTTTTTTGCCAACACATTCAACCGTTGTTGCGCTTTCGTAAATTCCTCAGTTATTCTGCACTCCGGCACACTTGGACGAGAGTGCTCTGAAATCGCATTAGATAGCCAGAGTGAATATAACAACACCTATAGACAACCTAGGGGCTTAGGGGAAATCCTGACACTCAACCATGGCTTAAAAAACAACAAAGCTTTCACTTTTTTTAAAAAATATTTTAATGCACCATTAATAAAAGAGTCCAACGCATTAATACAAGAGAAATATTGCAAATAATATTAAAATCTAATTAAAAGGAAAAACAAAAAAGAACAATGGAAGGTATGTACAGTTTTCCTCATGGGAAGTAGGAAAGGAACAACGTATTTACAGACTGGAACCAGTGTGTTTCTACGAGAAACAAACACTTCTACAATATGTACATTTGTCTGAACTTTTTTTCCATCTTTTTATTTTTAAAGTTAGAGGTTGGTTTGTACTGAAAATCACCTGTTGCCACAAGAAATATAGATAACTTTTCTGCTGTGGAAGGAACAGAACATGGAGGGGCCTTGTGACATTTAAAACATCTAAATCAAAGATTAAAATTTGGGACAGCGACTGCTTTGAGTTGAGAGAGCATGAATAACAGTGAAAAATGACCCCTCGAGATCGACTTAACTAGAAACTAGATTTACCAGATATGATCTACACATAAGTTAACCCTTTAAAACCATTCAGAACACACACTCAATGACTAAGCCCAACATACACAGACCTCAACACTTGTATAGGGGTCAATGGGGCAGAGATATGTTCGGGCTCCCGAGTAGCGCAGCGGTCTAAGGCACTGCATCTCAGTGCAAGAGACGTCACTACAGTCCCTGGTTTCGATTACAGGCAGTATCACATCCGGCCGTAATTGGGAGTCCCATAGGGTGGCGCACAATTGGCCCAGTGTCGAGCCGGGTAGGCCATCATTGTAAATAAGAATTTGCTCTTAACTGACTTGCCTAGTTAAATAAAGGTTACATTTAAATTAAAAACATTTTTTTAACAGATTTGTCTGTAATGGTTTGCCAAATAAGGGAGATTTCATAGAAACATTTTTCCTGACAGTGTGCCTTGACCATGTCATACAAAAAGCACAGACAACCTGACATTTGCAGGTTGTTCAATAGCACAAAACTACTAATTGACAGTGAGCACATTCACACGACAGGAATAAAAACTTACTCGCTTTCGTAAGAATACATTCTCTTAAAACACACAGATACACATGGGTCAGGTCCTTTCTCTGCTTCCTAACGTGAGGAGGGACAACATCACAATGGGGAAAGGGGACAACGTAAAGGAAACAAACAAAGCATTCCAAATTTAGATAAACCTGCAGACTAAAACTCAGCAGCTATCTTAAGCTTTAAAGATAAACTGATGTGACACCATAGACTATTTGATCTACAAATGATTTGTTCTTATGTAGCATGGTGAAAAACAAATATTTAAGTCAATGGTCTCTCATCCAAACAAACTGGTGAGGGGAGTCACGCACCCACATACAGCGCGCGCAACTAAATCAGAACAAGAATAGTAATAAGAATATGCAATACTATAAAATGACAAAGCTCTAACAATCTTCATTTTTGGAAATCTTGCATAACTGAAGTCCCAATGGATTAGAGTGTGTAACCAACACTGCGCTGCGAACGAACGCCTTTAAAACCCTGAATATGTTTGTAAATCCTGTGCGTTTATGTGCGGATTGGTGTGGGCAGAGGGCTTGGGTTAGCGGAAGCTTCCGGACCACTCTCTATCTGTGCGGAGGCAGACAAGACACACAAAACCAGTTCTGATAGGTTACGGTTGCATTCTCTATTCCAAGGAAAGGCTGTTGGCAGGGGGGGGAGAAGAATGTCCACCCTTGAACGAACGGGAACAAGTGGTCCTAAGTTATTAAATCCTGCTACAGAGGAGACTAATGCTGCATTTCAGGGGTTTGGGGTACAGGAGAAGGGGCCCGATTATTAATCGCACCCCTGGGAAGGAGAGTCTCACAGCCCCTAAGATAATAAACCAGAACCCCAGGTAAATTAAAGCGTGTGAACAGTGCAAACGTTGCATGTCTCTCTCTGTTTTCTGGATATGGTACAGACAACTGTTTGACAGTCTGGAGGAGCAGGTGGGCTTTGGGGTCTGGGGGGGGGCTGTTGGTGGTGGGTGTGGCTTTGTTCTTGGTTATAGTCAGGGGTTGTGGTGCGGGGACAGGAGGGACTGAAATGGAGTACTGCTGCATGAGTGGTCATGCTGTGGTATCTAGTTGAGCGTCCCACGGCAGTTCTCTGTTCCACACAGACAGGGAATCTTATTTTCCTCTAGAGGGAACTTGTAGTCGTAGGTAATCTCTTCATTCATGCCAATGGCCTGCTTGGAGTAGATCACGATCTTCTTCTGGGATTCTATGGTGATCACCTTTGCATAGCAGTTAGGCTAGGGAAGGAAGAGGATGAAGGCCAGTTATAGATAATACAAAGAAAACAAAACGACTTAATTAAGAGGATCTTACCAGTCAATGTTACTGTGAACATTGTGTGTGTATCAGAGTCACTAAATATCTATGATGGAAATGTGTGTATTTCTATTTAGTCTTCACGTTGCTTCACTCCATTTTTATATCCTGTATTGTTTTGCTTGTGCAGGAATAGGCTGACTCACAGTGCAGCAGTGGTTGATGAAGCGTGCCAGGTTGCCTAACTTGGTAGCATCAATGATGGTGTCGTGGTCCACTCTGAACAGGTAGCTGCTCCCAATGCCCTGCTGGGCATAACGCTTCTCTCTGTTGTCAGCCACCATCTGGCAAAGAAACGGGCACAAACAGTCAAACAATGATGCCTGCTGAACACCCAGGAAAGACTAACACTGATGTTTGCCATGTGTCTATTGCTAATGGTATGACACAACACTATGGATGAATGAAGTACAGACTAGAATATGGCCCTAGACACATACAGTCCTCAAGCAGTACAATGACCCGTACCTGTCTAATATTCTGGCCCACATACTCTATGACCATCTCATCAGCAGCAATGGGCTCCATGGTGAACAGGCCCCATTCATGGATCCTACTGCGGCCAAATCGAAGCTTCTTCTTACGGAACTGAGGAAGGAAGCAAGAGTTAGTGACATAGTGGTGCAATAATCATTTAGTTACTCTAGTCCAGGGTTTCACAAACTCAGTCCCACCCCCCCAGCACTACACAACTGATTAAAATAACCAACTCATCAAGCTTTGTCTAGACAACCGGATTGAATGTACTATCAGCCTTCCCTCTAGATTTCACCATAGTCCTGAATCAAAGTCTCATTTTCAACACACTGGCATGGGTTTAAAGGGTCAAGGTCTTCATTACACAGTAACAGAAGTGAGTTCTCAGAATGAAACCCATGGGAAATAACATGGTGGTTGAAGAGCAGAGGTAACACAGCAGTTACACAACATCAGTGGTACACAGTTTCAGGCTGCTGTTGTGTACCTTGAGCTGATTGAGTTTGAGCAGGTCAGAGTCCATGACTGCAGGGATGCCTATGGCACTGAGGAGGCGGCGCTGCTCCGACCGTCTCTCTGACAGCAGCCGGTTTGAGCCCTGAGGGGGAGGACAGAAGGAGAGTTACATTGGGCCAGTGACACACATATGGTGACACACACCATCACATGGCCTCGATGTAAATACTACGGAGTCAGAGGCACTTTGCCCTAAATGTCCAATAAAATAGTTAACTCCAGATTAAGTGAGTTCATTTTCATTGCCTCGAGCAGACGCAGCAAAGCTGTTGAATACATCTGCATGACAAACTCGGTGGAACTTCCTACAGCATTGTGAAGCATATGCTAAAATAAGAAATACACTACTTGTTCGCCAACTTCCCTGTATTCAATGACCAAAGGTCATCAATCTTATTGGAACAAAACCTGTGACCACAGAGCCAATGACAAGCAACAACATGACACCATTGTATGAAAAGCCAGAGACTATATATAATATAAAAAGTAGAGAGATGGTAAAGAGAGGTGTGCGTACGGAGGCGTCGTAGTCGGCAGCCTCCAGTAGGGCCTGCTCAGGCAGTTCCAGATCCAGGTAGACATCCTTCTCCTTCCTGCTGATGGCGTAGTAGCCCTCGCTCCTGGCACAGCCTGTCACGTGCTCCCGCAGCTGCCCGTCTGCACTCTTCTTCTTACGCCGCGGGTTGGGGATGTTGGTAAGTGCAGGCCATACGTTAAGGCTAACAACAGTTACTGTTGAACACACACCAGTCCATCTAAATACACATGCATCATTACACACCATTTCATCTACTTCCACCACAGGAGGTTGGTGGCACCTTAATTGGGGAGGATGGGCTTGTGGTAATGGCTGGAGTGGAATGGTATCAAATACATCAATCACATGGTTTTCAGGTGATTGATGCCATTCTATTTGCGCCACACTCCTCTCAGAAGCCTCCACTGACTTCCACATACCGGAACATTACTTAAGAACACAGCTCAACTGTTCATAAGAGGCATCAACACATGGAATATCCTAAACCACAAGCAGGGCTTCTAACCCTCATTCCAAACCCCCTGCCCTGCCAGTAGTAAAGGATATCAGTGTGGTGGACCCAGTGTGTGTCGTTGAGCCAGTCGGTGCTGTGGTCGTCCTGCAGCAGCTTCTCGTAGGTCGTCTTCAGCAGCGTCATGTCCTCCATGTCTAGACCAGAGTTCCAGATGTCGTACAGGATGGTCATCTGCTCAAACTCGCTGCGCTGGTCAAACGTGACGGGCTCCGGGGCAGGGATGGGCTTGGGCCAACGCTGCGACGAAGTCAACCCGGCCTCCTGGAGGAAGAGGCGCTCGCTCTTCCTCACATCGTCCCACTCTTCCTCGTCCTCCGTGTTAGACAGCTCACCTGGCTCCAGTTGCTCCACGTCCACATCCTCCTCCAGGTCCACCTCCTGACAGGAACCGGGGACAGAAAGAGGGAGAGAGTGGGAGAGGGACAGGAACAAGGAGAGAGTGGGAGATGTCAACTCAGGAACTAAAATTAGCCTGTAACATGTTTTTAAATACTGGTCAAATCAGGCCATAGGGTGGGACTTTCTAGATTAGACTGTAATTTACTAGTAATTTGTTTGACATTATTAATATATATTTACATGACAATTTGGCCATGTAACTGTCAAGCTGTGAAACTTTATGCAATTGAGGAAAGACATTGCTTTGCATGTCATTTTAAGATGACAAAGTTACAGTAAATGTAAGCTGTGGTTGAGCAATACCCTATCTTTACATGTTGTTGACACACCATGCTCAACACTTCTTAGTTGTGACACTTGACTCAAGCACAAACCCACAAAACCTCACACCTCTAGTTTCCTCCTCTGTTTCTTGGTCTGATGTTCCTTCTGCTTTTTCATTTGCTGCAACTCCAGATTTTCCTTATCTTTCCTCCTCCTCTTCTTGTTCTTCTCTTTCCCCATCTCCTCCAGTTCACTGCCCCTCACCGCCATTCCCTTCCTCTTGCCTGATGGGGTGAGAGATGTCAGCACAAAGGCCTTGGCCATGTCTCCATCCTCACACAGCAGCCCCATTCCAGACAGGTACTCAGCCTGGTGTCTGTCCCTAGAGGGCAGGGGTTCCCCTATGACCTCCTCGGGAGCTTCCAGCACCCCAGAGATGGCGTGATGGTTGAAGTCTGCAGGGAGGAGCACCCCAGACTCCTGTTTGGAGACACTCTTCTTTTGGGCAGGGATGAGGTGGAAGGGGGCTTTGGAATAGTTGTGCTCCTGCAGGGCAGACAGGCCCTGTGGGTCCATAACCAGGGGGAGGGCTTTGGGAGAGAGGAGCATCTCCTCCTCCATCTTCTGCTCCTCTGCCTCGTCTGACGTCTCCGTCTCCTCTGAGTCTCCAGCATCTGGGGCCAGCTTCAGGGCCACATCAGCCAGGACAGACAGATCAGCCGTGGGGGCCGAGCCCAGCTGTAGCAGGCTGGATGCTCCCAGCTGCTCACTGAGTCTCAGCGTCTGCAGTCCCTCCTCCTCCTCCTCCTCTCTGAGGGTGTTGAAAGAGGAGGGAGGGGTGGGGGTCGACAGGCTGACAGTCCTGGGGCGTCCCCTGCCCCGGCCCTTTGTGACAGGGGGCGGGGCCTCCTCGAAGGCCATCTTGACCATGGAAGCGTGGTCCAGGGGGAGGTTCTGCACGGTGCGACACACCCACACTGGAGGGGGGGATTTGGGGGTGGCCCCCCGTTTGTTGGGGGACTTGGTGGGGGTGATTGGGGGGGACACCAGAGGGACAGGGCTCTTTTTTGAGTCTTCGGGGCGTACAGGCGAGGGAACAGTGAGAACAGGGGAGGGAGAGAGGGCATTGCCTTCGCCTGGTTTGGAGGCAAAGGGGAGGAGTGAGAGAGTCTTGGAGGGGGTGGTTCCAGGTATGGAGGCGATGAAAATGGAGTCTGGAAGGTGGGATTTCATGTGGGACAAGAGAGGAGAGGCAGTGGAGGGAGATGGGGACAAGGGGACAGTTGGAAGGTGGGGTTTGTAGTCGCTCTCCCCGGTAGAGAACGAGACGGTCTTCCTTCGCTTCTTGAGAGGAGGCACAATGTCAATTGGGGAGGACGGGCGGGGGGCTGGAGGACGAGCGTTTGAGCTGAGTGTTGATGAATCCTTCTTGCTGGCAGCAATTTCTGAGATATGGGCACATATTCGAATTATGAATCAGGTGAAAAACATTGGCACTTGCCATGGAAATGAACATCCACAACAGAGAAACTAAATGTGTGACTAACCAGCTTTGATCTCGGCGCTGAGCGGTGCCTTTGGAACAGCAGCTGCAGACTTTTCTCTGGAGTGCACAAGTGGAATGGTCAGTTACAACCCAGACACACATTGAGCAACAAATCAAGTTTCAATAAAGACACTTCCATAGGAAATATATAGAAAACATTTTGGATACTCAAAAACAGGAACACTGTTCAAAACATACAGGTCATCCCCCTTCTCTGTGTCCAGAGCTGTGCTGTCCATCGTAGACTCATCCATGGTGTCCAGTCCACTGCCGGCCTGCTCTCCTTCCTCCTCATCCTCGTCTTCAGAGGAAGAGGAGGATGATGATGTTGAGGAGGAAGAACTCTCTGTGGATGAGGAGAGGCTCTCATCATCGCTGTCCGCACTCAAGGCCTCATCTGAAGAAAGAAGTGAGATGAAGTGAGAGATAAGATGGCATGATGGAAAAGGTAGATAAGAATGCCTGTGAGGGGGGCACATTGGCTTCAATAAGGATAACATGAAGAATGCTAGATTTACCTTCAGACCCCTTGTCACTTCCCTCCTCCTACAGAGAGGAACAGAAGGACAGTTTGTGATAATATACAACAGTGTCTCAGGTTCAATCCAAGTCAATGAAGCCAAAGTACAGCAGAGTATGAAGAGGCATACAGTGAAATGCTGCCATCTAGCCAGCACTATGGGGAAATACAACAACACTGCAAATATGTACTGCTTGCGGAAATCATCAACTGATTAGAAGAATCATGCATTATTGTTTCTGTAGCCATTTATTCAATTTGAGGTCAGATAAACTTTATAATGTGGAGAAAAATTATTTTCATGCTAAATTACCCCTTGCACATGCAGACACACACCTTATCTGAAGAAGAACCGTCAGAAGTCTCTTCTCCTTCGCTGTCCAGGTCCCAAGGTTTACGACTTCTCGTCTTCTTCTTCCTCCGCCTGCTGTCCCTCTCAGCCCTGTGGCCCTCCCCATCTGCCATTCTTCCCTCTAGACCCTTGTCATGGTACGAGTCTGGGGGGAGGAGAGAGATGGTGAGCCAACATAGGAAACACAAAGACGGTCGGTGACAAATCCCCAAAGGAGGGGGGTCATTGATGAAAAGCTCACCTTCGTCGTCATCCTCTGGCGGTGTCTTGGGTCTCTTCATCTCTCCTACCTCTGCTAGCTCCAGAGGTTCTTTCCTCTTCACCTGGACACAATACACACAGACAGTTAATAACATGATAAGTTATGGTGGAAAAAATCCCTGAGTGAATGGATGGATACATTGGAGTAATATCTATTCATGAACATGTATTAGTGTAATGTCTATATACATGTACAGTACTAATCCATCTCTATTTCCTATGCTCAGTACATCAGTGACGGACAATTCCAGAGTTCCAACTGTTGCCTCTGTGTACTTGTTTACCTTGAATGATGGTAGTCGTAGCGCCCCTCTCAGTGAGAAGCCTTCCATTCCTCCACTCTTAGCCCAGTCCACCAGAGACATGAGGGGCTCCCGGGGCTTGCTGCTGGCCTTGGTCTCCTCCTTCTTGTCCTCGTCCCTTACTGCAGCCACACCCCGAACCATGGTCTGGAACGGCTGGGGAGGGAGGACGGGTATCACGGCAAATCAAATAATGGATTAAAAAACAACAGGAAAACTATGTACGACTTGAAAAACGGAAATCAGAAACCCATTTAAATTGACCAGATGGGTATACTACGCTAGCTAGCCAGCTTCAGTTAGCTTCACATTCCAGCTCAGATTTCATCCGTAATACAACGGTGGATATTGCTTGTCTGCCTGTCGCCAACTCTAGCAGGCTTGTAACTGCGCGTGGATGTTGCACGTAAATAATCAAACAACAAACTCGTCGAGACAATACTGAAACATCAATCCATGGGCGAGTAAGTGACACATTTTAATTTGTCCCAAAATCTAATTGCAAGAAAGGTTATCTTGCAAATTCAGCAGGCTATGGTGTTAATGTCATCTTTGGTGCGCTTATCAATGCACAAACACCTTTTTCCCAAATCCTATAGATAAAAGTTTCAAATGCATTCTGTCATTACTAATTGTAATGCGATAGGTATTTTAACATTTATGTTTAACATACAAAAAACCATTTGATTAATAAAATGAGGGGGATGATGGAGAGAGAGAATCTTGATGAGAGGGAAGGAATCTGATTTAATTGGTCCTCAACTCATGGCAGACACTTCATTCAGGATAAATGGAGTTAGCCCTGAGTTAGCCTGCAGGTTAGTTCTGAAGGATTCATTGCCATAGAAATGTACCTGGCTGAAGGGTGAGTCACTTTCATGGTACCAGTTATCCCGAGTTGAACTCAAGGGTTGACAAAAGTTACCTCACTAACTCCTCAAACCAGGTATGTAGTATAGGCCATTTTTTCTGTGCTTTCTAAACATGTTGTTCCACTCTCTTACCTTGGCTTTGGTCTCCTTGCGCTCCCACCACTCGTCAAAGGTTCCAAAGGCGATGTTCTCCACCATCTTGCGGTTGAGGTCCCTCTGCATGATGCTCTTCATCTCCTGGATGAGGGTGGCCAGCACCAGCTGCACTGTGGCCTCGTGGGGGTTCTCTGTTAGCAGGGGCATTTGGGGGTCCCCCTCCGCCCCGTACTGGGCCTCTCCCCCCACAGGAGGCATAGTCCCATAGGGCGGAGGGGTGTGGTACGCGTAGTGTTCGGGTAAGACATGCGGGGCCCAGCCCGTGTGTGGAGGGGGGATGGCGTGGTGGTGGGGCATCTGAGAGGGGCCAGGGTAGGCGTAGGGCATGTGGGGGGGCATGTAGTGCTGATCCTGCTCATAGCCACCCCCTTCTTGGTCCATGTAGGGGTGGTGGGGGTGTGGGGGAGGGGGCATGGAGTGGTAGTAGTCTGAAGGGGGGGCGTCGCCAGGGGCAGCGGTGCCATTAGAAGAGGACATCCTCAGCTGGTGCAGCCGACTCAGCATCTGGGTCTGCATCTGGAAGGACATGGGGGCTCCGCCACTGTACTGGTTCATCAGCTCCATACTGCTGGCATAGTCATACATGTGTGGGGGCATGTGAGGAGGGTACTCAGGGTGCAGCTCCATGTGGCCCAGCGGTGGGGGGATGCAAGGGGGTGGAGGGGGCTGCAGGGAAAAGCCCGGGGGAGGGAGGTGAGGGGGGTAAGAGGGGATGGGTGGAGCAGGCATGGATGTGCCAAAGTGCTGTGTGGGGTCAGAGGGGGAGGTAGAGGGGTCTGTCTGGGAGGGCAGGGGGGCCTGGGATGAAGATGGAGAAGAGACGGAGGAAGGAGTGGCGTGGTGGGTGGTCACTGCTGTAATGGTGTGTTCTTCATCCTCGTCGGAGATCTCCATGTCTTCCCCAGAGGAATGAGGGGATGACTGCAGAAAGGAAAGAGGAGAGAATTCACAATTTTCCCACACTCTTGCATCAACTGACAATCCCTGCTAACAATACACCAATGTTTCCATACAATCTGATTCCTACAATATTTCCATTAACAGAGTAAGATGTTGTTACCTGACTCTTTCCGTTGTAGGGGGGTGTCTGTGCCCCTTGTCTGGTCCTTGGATCAATAGGCTCAGGTTGGGCTGCCTCCTCCTGCAGAGGTCCTGTTCCATGGAGACTAGTATGGTTATCTGTGGTGGGGACACGGGGAGAGAAGGTGGAGGAGGAGGAGGGGGTAGCTTGTGCTACTACAGTGGGACTCTTCCTCCCCTCTCCCCCCGTTCTCTGCTTCCTCCCTCTACGGCCGTCTCTATCCCTCTCTCCTTTCCTCCTCTGCTGGCCTCCACCATCTCCTCCTTGTCTCCTCCGCCTGTCTTTCTCCCCATCCTGCTCCCTCTGCTTATTGCTCCTGCCCTCGCCTGCTGCTCCTCCCTCTCCTGCTGCTGCCACCTTCTCTCTCTGCCTTTCTTCCTTTCTGTCCTCTCCCTCATCTTCATCAGAGGGCAGGAAGGAGAACTTAGCTTTCTGCTCTTTCAGTAGCATCTCAATACGAGAGTCTAAGCTGCTGCTGTGGTAGACAAATGGCAGGCTCTCATTGGTGGAATCTGGCTCCGGGGAGGAAGAGTCTCGCTGGGGGGGTGGGGAGAGGGAAGTGGAGGAGGGGAGATGGTGTGGGAGGGAGGTGGAGGAGGGTGAAGTGGAGGAGGAAGCGATGGAGGAGTGGGGTGGAGAAGAGGGAGGGGTGGAGGGATGCTGAGGAGGGGGAGGTGGGGTGGTGGGCCGGCGTTTGGGCTTGGTCCACGTCTCCTCTCTGACTGGGCTCTCCTGGCCAAAGTCAAGGGCGCTGAGCGTCTCTGCTACTGCCGCCGCTATCACAGAGGCAGGGGGGAGGGGAGGTGGTGGAGGGGGTGGCAGAGGGGTGTGGTGGGATCGGGGGTCCTTGTCAGACACAGAACCCCTCTCCCCAGGACCAGCACCACTAGGCTGGGCACGATACACTGAGGAGGGCTCTAGGCGGGAGGAGACAGAGGGGTTGTGGGGAGGGGGTTGGTCTTTGGAGGAGGAGTAGGAGGGGTAGGCAGATGGAGGCGGGGACAGGCTGTTGGAGGAGGAGCGGTGGGAGTTGGAGTTGAATCTGGGGTCGGAGCTGTTTGAGTAGTCGCTGTCTCTGTCCCTCTCCCTGCTGTCTCGGTCGTGGCTGCTCCGTCGCCGGCTGCTGCTACTACTGCTGCTGTGATTGTGCGAGTGGTGGTTACGGTGTCTGCCGTGTTCTCTGGAGCCCAGGCTGTCCCGTCTGTAGCCCCTCTCCCTCTCTGAGTGATGCGAGTGGTGGGAATACTTGGAGGAAGAGTTGGCCTCCTGGTAAGATGACCTTCTAGAGCCAATCCCACCGGCACTGTGCCGCCCTCCTGAGTCCCTGTCCCGCTCTCTGTCCCTCTCTCTGTCCCGGTCTGCCAGAGGGGGCTGCTCGTACTGGGGTGCAAGAGGTGGGGGAGGCATTGCAGGGTGGTGTGCCATGTGCTGTCCAGCCCCTCCAGCATTTGGGTATGTGGGGTAGAGCGGGGGCTCGTTAGGACGAAAAGGGCCGGTAGGGGGGTATGTGGGGCGACACCTTTGGTAGAGGTCTTGAGGAGGTGCATGGGGGTCCTCCGAGTACCGGGGAGCTTTGTATGCCCCGACTGAGGAGGAGACAGTAGAGGAGGAACAGGAGGAGGAGGGAAGCATGTCCTGGGGAGGGTAGCCACTGGTCAACGGGCCAGCACTGTATCCAACTTGTCTAAAGAGGGTTCATAGAGGGTTTATATATAACACAAGTTACCACATTGACTATTACTATCCTAATAAAGAGAAATGTGTATACCTTTTTGGAATGACAAACACATTTTTGGATAAATTAACAACTGAGCTATTATGCAGGGTGTTTGTTCCCCAATACTGACCTGGCAACAGCGTAGCCCGAGTCCTGTGAGACAGAGCGAGGGGTGTAGGGCGTTCCTCCTCCCTGCGAGGAAGCGGAGGAGCCTGGGGTGTAGGGCCCCCCCATGGAGGAGGGGGTCGTGTCTAGACGCTGCTCACTGAAGCCTGTGTCCACAGAGCAGGGGGTGGTGCTCCCAGGGGTGAGAGCCGGTACCCCTGCAGCCAAGCCCGCAGCCAGGCCAGCTATCTCAGAGGACAGTCTCCGCCTGATATCTGACGACTACACAGACAGAGAGGAACAGGAAGATGGGAGAATTAGACAGAGAAAGTAAAAAACATTACACAGTAGAAAATTATGAAAGCCTCTCAAGAATGATGGACCATAAAGGTAAATCCTCCATGAAAATGTCAGTAGGATGGTTGTGATGAGCCCTTGGTGAGTGTACCGTGTCTGGTTGTGTTGGCGCTGGGGGCTGGAACCGCTCTGTCAGGGCCTTGCCTCCTGTGGGCACAGTCTGGGGCGTGTAGGAGCCACTCACTATCAGGTCATAATACTTCTGCCTCTGCTGGCCTGCAGATACACACAAACATACCCATAAGACAAGGATGTAGCTAATATCTTCACAAAATTCTAATGTGACAACAATTATGTCTCCATAAAACACCTCTATACTTCAATAGTAATTGCAATAGAAGTTTTTTTCTATACAAAATAGATGTATATATCAAATCAAACCACAGATATTAAGCCATGAATCCATGTCATACCTTTGATGTCCAGCTGAGCGTGAATGATGTTACCCATGACGGAGGTGTTGTGCAGCTGTTTGACCGTGTCCTTCGCCCCCCTGGTGCTGGTGAAGAGCACGCGGGCCAGGCCCAGGTGCTTACGGGTCTTGGGGTGAAACAATATCTCCATCTCCTCCACCTCTCCAAACTTTGCGCACATCTCAGCCAGGAAGGGTTCCTTGATGTTGTCATTGAGGCGAGCGAAGGTCACCTCCTTGAGGGGAATGGGGCCCACGTAGAACTCATCCAGCTTTGGGAACAAAATAAGGAAATTAGAGATAGCATGCTACAGTGCAGCTTTTAGAGAGTGAGGCTGGTGTGAGTGTATGATGAGTCAGCAAGTTAGTTAGGGTTCTAACTTTGAACTTGGGCACTGGCAGGGCCATCTCTGTGTGCCTGGACCAGATTCTACGAGGTCGAGGGTCCCGCAAATCTCCCACTGGGGGGAACCCCGAGTCCTGGAGAGATGACAAGTCAAAGGCTCATGTTACAATTCAGGACATGTACAACAACCCTACTCCAAAATAAACACAGTTATGTAAAAACAATACCAACCGGCACACTGAAATGCACCCCATCATATCGGTATATCTTGTTGTTAACCCTCCGGGTGGCTGGGTCTTGGACGAGCTTATAGCTCTTCCATTGCAAACTGAGAGCTCGTTGTGTATCCGGCTCACTGTCTGGATCCATGCTATAACTGGAAGAGTGAAGTGGGAGATGCAACTGAATTAAGTGTTTTGTCACTAACGTTACCATCATTTTGTATCCTCATAACAGGCACAAGTATAAATGATGCTAGCTACATACTCGTATTTGGTTAAATAAACCATGTTTTAAAAAACAGCTCACATCAATGTAGCATCAAACGTCAGTTCTTGTCATGGTAACCTACCTCTGGCATACTGTAAACTCGCTCCAGCCTGGTGCTGCTGTCAAAACAATGACAACGTCACACGCTAGCTAGCTGTGCTTTGATAGGATTCCACTATTTTCAATCCGCTAGTTATGATTTAGATAACTACGGTAGCTTATTGTAACGTTCGTTATATACTTCGGATCACCTTGACTAACTAGCTATATCTAAACTAGATTAGCATGTGTAGCTAGCGTTAGCTGCTACCATACTCAGTTTCATTTAACAAGTTAGCTTGTTACCTAGCTAGCTATTCAAATCCCAACTAGCTAGTTAAGTTTCATAAATTTGAAAGTGGTTATTCAAAATACTATTTCTGTACAACGATGCAAAGATCGACCTAAGTTAGCTTGCTAAACGTCATTCACTCGCCTAACCGAACCTGCCTCTTTCAAACCGATTGCCCGTTTCATCCGAAACTACCAACCCGCTGCTCAAGTGAAGCTAGGCCTAGGACGAACAGGGAAAAACACTGAGTACCAAACTGAAAAGATAACTCCGTTTTTGCCAGTGGGCACAATAGCTCAGTTATAACAATGTCGATACTTTCCCGGTGCTGTGTAGTTACCATACAAAGCGTAATATTTCACGAAATATTTGTTTATGTCCTACAACAAAATAATGTTAAACGAGCGGCCATCGCGTAACAAACCTGAAAGCCTCGCCTGCACTCCATCAGTCTTTGCTAATACATTTCGTCATTCGAAGTCAGCACTTTTCTCACAATCCATCCAGATCCATGAAAATAAAGGGAACAGTCAACTCAGTCAAAATACAAACGTCACCGACTAAAAATATATTACATTTTTTTCTGTTGGATGTGCCTACTACATTCAGGTATAGGATTTTAAAAACTATTCGTATCTCTTGTCTATGACTACTTGTGGCGAATCTACGGATCAATGTATCAGATGTGGCCTTAGAGATACCCATTCCACATAGTATAACTTGCAGGACTTTGACACAGAAAAATGTATTATTTAATTATTCTCATACCTCCAGTTTTGAACTTCTTTACTTAGTTATATGCATACGGAGTACCAAAGAAGTTTAAAAAGAACTGCTGCACAAGGAAACGATCAAGTGACAACATTGCCATCATGTGGCCAAGCATGGCACCGCAGGGAAACGAGACACATGATCACACAAGTCACATAAGTAAAAAGGGTTATGTTCATAGCAGCGGGAAGTAGGGTTGCTGCTGCAACCCTTAAACAAAAACATTACTCCTGTGTGAGCGGACAAAAATAAAATATTCCTCAGCAAAGCACAACTAGCTAGTGTGTGACGTTGCCATTGTTTTGACAACAGCACCGGACTGGGGGCAAGTTTGCAGTAAGCCAGAGGTATACAACGGACGTTTGAAGCTACATTGATGTGATCATTTTTATCAAAGGTTTGCGAAAACATGTTTGTTTATTAATCAAATACGAGTATGTAGCTAGCATCATGTATACCTGTGCCTGCTATGACGATTTAAAAAAAAAAAGGTAACATTACTGACAAACACTTAAGTTCCATCTCCTACTTTACTCTTCCAGTTATCGCATGGATCCAGACAGTGAGCTGAATACACAATGAGCTTTCATTTTGCAATGGAAGTGCTATAAGCTCATCCAAGACCAAGCCATCCGGGCGGTTAACAAAATATACATGATACAGTGCATTCAGAAAGTATTCAGGACGCTTTACTTTTACCACATTTTGTTTCTCACAATACACACAATACTCCATAATGACAAATCTAAAGCAGGTTTAGACATTTTCGCAAATGTATTACAAATAAAACATAACATTTACATAAGTAATCAGACCCTTTACTCAGCACTTTGTTTAAGCACATTTGGCATTACAGCATTGAGTCTTCTTGGGTATGACACTACAAGTTTGGCACAGATATTAGGGTTCAAGTCTTGGCTCTGGATGGCCCACTCAAGGACATTCAGACTTGTCCCGAAGCCACTCCTGCCTAGTCTTGGCTGTGTGCTTAGGGTCGTTGTCCTGTTGGAAGGTGAACCTTCGCCCCAGTCTGAGGTCCTGAGCGCTCTGGAGCAGGTTTCATCAAGGATCTCTGTATTATGCTCCTTTCATCTTTCCCTCATTCCTGACTAGTCTCCCAGTCCCTGTCGCTGAAAAACATACCCACAACAGGATGCTGCCACCACCATGCTTCACCGTAGGGATGGTGCCAGGAATCCTCCAGACGTAACGCTTGGCTTTCAGGGCAAAGAGTTCAATCTTGGTTTCATTAGACCAGAGAGTCTTATTTCATGGTCTGACAGTCTTTAGGTGTCTTTTGGCAAACTGCAAGTGGGCTGTCATGTGCCTTTTACTGAGCAGTGGTTTCCGTCTCACCACTTACCATAAAGGCCTGATTGGTAGAGTGCTGCAGAGATGGTTGTCCTTCTGGGTTATTCCCCAATCTCCACATTGGAGCTTTGTCAGAGGGACCATCGGGGTCTTGGTCACCTCCCTGACCAAGGTCCTTCTCATGTGCATTTACCACGGGTGGACTCCAATCAAGTTGTAGAAACATCTCAAGGATGATCAATGGAAACAGGATGCAACTGAGCTCCATTTCGAGTCTCATAGCAAAGGGTCTGAATACTTTTATTGTTAGTACATTTGTCAACATTTCTATTAACCTGTTTTCCCTTTGTCATTCAGTGTGTCGATTGATGAGGATTTATTTATTTAATGCATTTTAGAATAAGGCTGTAACGTTACAAAATGTGGAAAAAGTCAAGGGGTCTGAATACTTTCCGAAAGGACTGTGTGATGTGGTGCATTTCAGTTTGATGGTTGGTATTGTTTTTACACGACTTTTATGTCGGAGTAGGGTTGTTGAACACCTCCTGTATTGCCACATGGGCCTTTGACTTCAGTCATTATTCCAGATTTGCGGGACCCTCGACCTCATAGGATTTGCCATCTCTAATTTCTGTCTCTTGTTCACAAAGCTGGATGAGTTTGACGTGGGCCCCATTCCCCTCAAGGATGTGACCTTCGCTCACCTCAGTGACAACATCAAGGAACCCTTCCTGGCCAAGATGGAGTACAGTACATTATCAGTTGGCATCAGATGCTGCCATTCAGCTCTCTGCATTGGTAACGCATACTGTCCAATGCTGACCATCCTTGTGTCTGGGTGTGATAACTAGCTTTCTGCTAAAAAATAAACAAGAACGGTCAGGAAGACATGGAAAAGAGTGTATGTATTACTGCAGATTTTTTTTCAGTGACCTTGAAGCATCCTTAATTAAATTGTCCTCAACATGACTTCCTAGGTGGGTTTTTGTTAAACTACAGTACTAGGTCATAAAAATGACAATACTTCCTCCCCAATAAGAATCAACTTGCTGGCAGAAATGGTGGTTTCCAAAAAAGGCTACTGTACAGTATAGGAGACAAGGGAGTTGACATTAAGCCCACCAGGACAGCTTAGTTTGAACCCAGTAGCCTAGACAATCTCTCTGCGGACTCGATCTTTGGGTCAAATTTAGCGCTAGACTTACCATCCCATTGGTCCATTTATAATCACCTACCCTCAAGACACAACTCTTCTAAAAAATAAAAAAAAAGACAGAAATGAGATTGTTCAATAACTTCCAGTGCATTTTATTGTTTGCTTAGAAATTCACCAGACAGACATAACTTGTAAGGACTGTCACTTACAGTGGGGAGAACAAGTATTTGATACACTGCCGATTTTGCAGGTTTTCCTACTTACAAAGCATGTAAAGGTCTGTCATTTTTATCATAGGTACACTTCAACTGTGAGAGACGGAATTTAAAACAAAAATCCAGAAAATTACATTGTATGATTTAAGTAATTAATTAGCATTTTATTGCATGACATAAGTATTTGATACATAAGAAAAGCAGAACTTAATATTTGGTACAGAACCCTTTGTTTGCAATTACAAAGATCATACGTTTCCTGTAGTTCTTGACCAGGTTTGCACACACTGCAGCAGGGATTTTGGCCCACTCCTCCATACAGACCTTCTCCAGATCCTTCAGGTTTTGGGGCAGCCCCTGGGCAATACGGACTTTCAGCTCCCTCCAAAGATTTTCTATTGGGTTCAGGTCTGGAGACTGGCTAGGCCACTCCAGGACCTTGAGATGCTTCTTACTCCTTAGTTGCCCTGGCTGTGTGTTTCAGGTCGTTGTCATGCTGGAAGACCCAGCCACGACCCATCTTCAATGCTCTTACTGAGGGAAGGAGGTTGTTGGCCAAGATCTCGCTATACATGGCCCCATCCATCCTCCCCTCAATACGGTGCAGTCGTCCTGTCCCCTTTGCAGAAAAGCATCCCCAAATAATGATGTTTCCACCTCCATGCTCCACGGTTGAGATGGTGTTCTTGGGGTTGTACTCATCCATCTTTTTCCCCCAAACACGGTGAGTGGAGTTTAGACCAAAAAGCTCAATTTTTGTCTCATCAGACCACATGACCTTCTCCCATTCCTGCTCTGGATCATCCAGATGGTCATTGGCAAACTTCAGATGGCCCTGGACATGCGCTGGCTTGAGCAGGGGGACCTTGCGTGCGCTGCAGGATTTTAATCCATGACGGTGTAGTGTGTGTTACTAATGGTTTTCTTTGAGACTGTGGTCCCAGCTCTCTTAAGATCATTGACCAGGTCCTGCCGTGTAGTTCTGGGCTGATCCCTCACCTTCCTCATGATCATTGATGCCCCACGAGGTGAGATCTTGCATGGAGCCCCAAACCGAGGGTGATTGACCGTCATCTTGAACTTCTTCCATTTTCTAATAATTGCTCCAACAGTTGTTGCCTTCTCACCAAGCTGTTTGCCTATTGTCCTGTAGCCCATCCCAGCCTTGTGCAGGTCTACCCTTACACAGCTCTCTGGTCTTGGCCATTGTGGAGAGGTTGGAGTCTGTTTGATTGACTGTGGACAGGTGTCTTTTATACAGGTAACGAGTTCAAACAGGTGCAGTTAATACAGGTAATGAGTGGAGAACAGTGAGAGCTGTGAGAGCCGGAATTCTGTGAGAGCCAGAATTCTTACTGGTTGGTAGGTGATCAAATACTTATGTCATGCAATAAAATGCAAATTAATTACTTAAAAATAATACAATGTGATTTTCTAGATTTTTGTTTTAGATTCCATCTCTCACAGTTGAAGTGTACCTATGATAAAAATGACAGACCTCTACATACTTTGTAAGTAGGAGACCCTGCAAGATCGGCAGTGTATCAAATATTTGTTCTCCCCACTGTAGATATAAATTCAAATTGGATACTTTGCATCTCGTCTTGTAGCATCCACAGTGTTAACTTAATAACTCACAGGCCTCACATGCCTTCATTCCTTTTAAAATATGAGCATTTTATTTCCCACCAAGAGGTGCAACCCCCAATCCCTGTCGATTTGATTAATAGGCTCATTGAGCCGACTTGCTTTGAAAAGAGCAATGAAAACCTAGGCAGAAGAAAGTCAAAAAAAAAACTCGTCATGGCGGGTCGTCATGGCGACAGACTTGATATGCAAAACTCCTCTGTCCCTCTCGCTTGTCACTAGCAGCTCACTCACAGCCAAGGAAAACACCACTCTGATTGGACAAAGTGTTTCCATGAGAACAGAAACAGCTAAGCTTGACACACCCATGGAGAAGGGAATGTCTGTGTGAGCCTGTGAGCCAGAACTGGGCGCTGAAGTGAGAGAGATGGATGGAAGCAGTGGAAACCGTCTGAGCTGTGTGATTGAATCCCTGTAGCTGTCTGTCCTCACATGGCTTTGACTTTGATCTGCTTCATCTTCATCTGCTTCTTCTCAATCTTCTTCTGATCACGACGTTGAGCAGCCTCCTGGAAAAGGGGGAAACACCATAGACAGTTAGAGCAAGAGGTACAAAGAAGGTCAAGATGAACAGTGTGCTGTGTTCCAATGTGTAATGTTACAGTGTGTTGTTCTGCTGGTGGGCTGTGGTGGAGCTGACCTCCAGGCGGCGCTGTCTCTCAGGATCCTCCTCGCTCATGATCCTCTCCTTCTCAGCCCTCTTCTTCTCCTCCCGTCGGGTCTGAGCAGCCTCCTGGCGCTGATTGTGGGTCTGCTTCAGGAAGTTCTCCTCCACACGGGCACGGTTCTTATCCGCCTTCTGTTTTCCCTGGAGGACAGACACAGGGAGAAAGAGGGGGAGCAAGGAGATGCAGTGATGGATGAAAGGAAGACTGTAGATAAAAAAATTATAATAATTAAAGTCTGCCAATAGGCCAGATTGAGGGTGTGCTAGGAGACTAGTGTAATTATCCTGCCATTCTCACCTCTCTGTTGAGGCGGAGCTTCTTGACCTTGTCGATGCTGTAGATGACCATGTTCATCAGGGGTAGCAGAGTGTCCATGTCTTTGGGAGACGTGTTCCCCATGCCAGGCACTACATGCACAAACACAGGAAAACATTTGTTAACATTTCATTCAGTCACTACGTATCAAATATGGTGAATCGGCTGCATGCCAAGTGTTGGAAAGCATTTCAAGTGAAGACAATTGGCTCACCATTAAATGTAAACAGCAGCGTCTTCTTGGTCTCAGGCAGTTTTAAGGGCTGTCCATCCCTGAAACACAACAGGGTTGGGAAGGAAGCTTCAGGTAACAGAAACAGCTGTACATAATTTCATAAGAGGCTCTAATACAAGACCAGAGGTAGGGGTGGAGTAAGGACATTGGTGTGATATAGTTAATATGTTGTGGAAAAACTGACTTGCTTGCAGGCACACTTACTCTTGCACAACTTTTGTACCAGAAAATTGGTCAGAGAAATGGATGGACTCGATCTTGTCAGCATGGTTGGTGATATAATGAACCATCTGAAAGACAAAGACAGTGGAAGGGTGAATGAAAGAAAAACAAGGGGTCTGTCAAATTGTAGCACACTGTACTCTTAAAGTCAAATTCTCCCACTAGAAACAATAAGAGACCACTCTGCAATAGCCTAGTGACAAAGTCCCCACTGTAGTGAGTAGGCCACAACAGAGGTCCCCTCCCTTGCTCACCTTGCTGTCCATCACACCATCCGTGACCTCACCCATCTCTGTCAGGATGGCCAGGAGCTCAGGAAGGCCATACTTTGCCCCTGACTTGGGCTTGTCACTGCAGAACTCACTCTGGGGACAGACAGACACACAAACAAAGACAGGTCAATACATACACCCACGCAGCCTGAGGCTTATAGATAGTATTAGTGTCTGGAAGGCTGAATGAATGTAGAGTGATGTTGGCCCGCCCCTCACCAAGTCCTGCATCTCCTTTTGCATCCGGGCCATGGCCTTTTTGGTGCCCACAGCAAACACAAACGTATCCATGTCCTCATCATTCAGAGTAACTTTGATTTGCTACAAAGAAAAAGAGACAGAAATATACAGCAAGTCAGACAACAGAAAAGGTCTACCTTTAGGAAAGTATTTGTAAGCGCTGAGGTGAGTGACAATGTGACTGGTGATGTACATGTATGCAGGCATCATATGTACCCACCACTTGATCACAGACTGGCCTCATCATCCTGGCCAGTACATTCAGCAGGTCCTGCCTCTTCACAAACTGGAACAGACCAGAGAAAACATTGAAACAGCAGCTAGTTCTCACACAAACACTTTCTCTCTCTTACTCACACACTGTAAATACCTTAAGCTGGATGAGCATGCCCTCACAACACACTCGACCTGAGCACCACAGGTTGTAGATGTGCTCATTCTCCTGGTTCAGCTTTCCGGTGCTCACTGCATCCTTACTGGTGCCATCGTCACCCACCAAGGCAAAGTTGCTCTCCAGGAGCTCTCGGTGGGAGTTGAACCAGGCTGTGGCCAGACGGCTGTTCTTGTTCTTGCCGATGATGTAGTTCATGATATAGGCCAGCAGGCCCGTCACCATTAGAATTTCCATGTAGTAGCTCTCCCAGCTGTTCTGAAGGTGGGCCGGCACCTGGAAGGGGAAGACGGACAGACTCATTACCTTGACAACCACAACATTAAGGATGTTTGATCTTGGCACTCACATTTAAGAGGGATTTTCTTCTTGGTTGTCAGAGTACAGTTTAAGAAATAGGTCTGTTCCTAATGGTCACTAGTCTGGTGTTAACAGTGAACTTACTGTGTGGATGATCAGAGGGTCTTTAAGGGACTGGCTGGGCTTCTCCATGCCATCAAACTCGTCTGGATCGTACTTGCTGTACATGTCTTGATCCTACAGCAATACAAAAATAAATATTGATTAGTTCTGGCACAAACCAAAAACACAGTGCATGGGATAGTATGCCAACTAAGTTGTCCCTGGTCATATGCAAGCTACCAGGCCACAGCAGCCCCTAACCTGTGTATCGGAATCCTCAAAGCCGTCCTCCTGTCCGTCTTCCTCCAGCTCCACTGTGGCCTCGTCCTCATCGTCCTCAGCAGGCTGAGCAGGGGGGGCCCCACGGGGTGGAGGGGCCGTCTCTGGCTCGGCCGCAGTGTCCTCGCTCACATCCTCAAACTCAGCAAAGTCATTGTCATCTGCAAAGTCTGCCAGGTCTTCCCCGTCGTCAAAGTCATCGTTGTAGCGTCCCCTGGAGACGGGCAGTGCCAGGAGAAGTAGCAGTGCGGGCAGCAAGAGGTACACACTCCTCATGGTTGAAGCTGTGCCAGCACAGGCCGGAAAATGAGAGGACAGGTGGGAGGAGAAGAGCAGGAGGAAGATAAGGAGGGAAAGGTCAAATAAGGAGGGAAAGGTCAAACCAGGTGGGTTTGGAGGTGACAGAAGGTCAAACCAGCACTAGACAGAATGCCTCAGTCAGTCTCACACAGGCTGGCTGTCACAAAGATGTTTCCAATAAATACCTGCATTACTGTGAGTTGATTTATTTACATGCCCAGGATAGTAACTTGTTTTTTTACAACACATATCTATAATTTCATGCCTCTTACATCCACTCCCACTGAAAAGGTCAACATCCAAGAGAATGGTAGCTAGGTCTGGACACTTTCAAATTACCTAAATTAAAAAAGGTGTCAGTCTGAACGCCATAGAATCTATTCATCAATCGGACTGGACATGGACTGTGGTTGGTAATGGCCCCAAGTCATCAATATTCTAAAAATATATGGCTCGCGTTGCTTTCTTGATTTACACATCATCATTCATCATTCTGGACACTGTAGTCCGATTATGCTAGATAACTACCAGTTTAACAAACCACAACTACAAATCTTGCTTCGCATTCAGGTGAGCTAACTAAAGTTAGCTGTCTGCTGTTAGCCAAATCCACTCTCTGACTGTTAGCTAGCTAGCTTGACTTGGAGTGGCTAGCTGAAATCATAGAACATTTCAGATGGCTAAGATTACAAAGAGCTAGCAAATATGCAACACAGTTCACAAAATCTGGTTAACTAACGTTAGTCTAGCAAGCTAGATAACTGACTGATTAGCCAACGTGTCCCACCCCCATCTCTTCCCATTCTAACCGAGCAAGCTAGCTAACGTTACCAACCAAGTTATTGCCACGCTATAGCTAATAAGTGGCTGACATTATAACAATAGCCGGATTTATCAAGTTGAATCAAACTAAAGCAAAACAACACATGTAACGTTTGCTATATGAATACCTATGGAGTGTTAAAATACGTTCCTATAGAAAACGCTGAGGTCGTCGTTCGCTTAACTGTTCAATACAGTCCTCTTGACAGTAGATTCTACCACAGAGTTTCTAAAAACGCAGGCGCAACCTCGCGAGACTTCATGGACCGCTTGCGAAACAGACCAGCCCCGGGTTTGAGAAGTCAAATTTTCTTCCTTGTTGATTTTCTCGAAATCTAAAGACACAGCCTAGATTCAAGCCGATATTGTAAGTAGTTAAATATGTTATTACTCCAACCTTGTGAAAGTGACAAACTGATACTTTTTCATGTTCGTTAAAAACAACGTTATAGCGAAGAAGTGTCTTTGAGTTGACAGTGTGCACATGCGCAGTTCGGCCGAGACGTTACCCGTTGACGTTTAGCTAGCCTACCAACGTCGCCATGACACCGCCTACAAGTGTGATTAGGGGTTTCTATTGGATAATCAGTTTATGGTGCTTTCAAGACAACTGGGAACTCGGGGGGGAAAACGAGGTGAAATAATAACACCAGTGATTTTCGGGTCGGAAAGTCGGAGCGCTAGAAAGATGCCAGAGTTCCAGACTTGGAATTCCGAGACTGTTCAAAAGTAGTTTCCCAGTTGTATAGCGTTTATCAAATTGACGAATATATATATTTTTGTGCATTTCACCTCAGCCTAACTCTTTTCCTAACCTGCTGAGTAAGTTATCCTAACCTGTTACGGAAAGTTATTTGTGACATAAACTATATCCCTTCTAGACACAATCCCCAAACAGAGTCCACCACCCCTGTTACGCTGTTAAAATAGTTTTTTTTTAAACATCTTTGCATATTTTCAGAATGGTGTGATTGGTATGATGATTTCCACACTTTAATGGGTTGATTGTAGTCTATGAGCTAGCAAGCGTCACACCGCCGACATTTTCTTCGATGGGAGGAGAGTGATCCCCCACCCCTCTTTGTGGTTACAGCAGCAGTGTTGTTGAAGTCGGAGTCGGGTCAAAGCTAGCAGGGGACTCAATTCGAAAAGCAGGCTCACTTACCCGGATCATCAAAATCGAGCGAATAGCAAATTCAGACTATTGTCCGTAAGCCAATGTGTGTCTCGAAGCTTCGTTTAAGCTTTAACGTCGCCTTCGTTGTCCGACAGAGATATAGCTATCACGCGGTACAACGCGCTACTAGCTAGCTAATGGCGTTAACTGGGCTAGTGTAGTATCCATAACTAACGACTGTTTGCTAGCTAGCTGTCGTTTGACAGCCTTTGTCCTTTGAACTGTTCAAATCTTCAATTCGGAAAGTCTAACGAGCCGTGGGGTATATTTTGTTCCAAGGAAACAGTTGTTTTGATTGATATAGGTAAGGATTTGATATAAGAGCTCGTTTATTGAGCTATGTCGCTCCACGGTAAGCGAAAAGAGATCTACAAATACGAAGCGCCATGGACGGTGTATGCAATGAACTGGAGCGTTCGTCCCGACAAACGCTTTCGCCTGGCCCTTGGAAGTTTCGTTGAAGAATATAACAATAAGGTGAGTGAGAAGATGAACTGCATATTTTTGTTAACCAGTCCCAGTGTAGAATCCGAACTAATTATTTGGGACCACCGTGAATCACACAATGCTGTGATGTGGGCCACCCAGAACAGATCTTCGTTATAAACAGAACCCAGAACAGATCTTCGCTTCTATGTTATAGGAGTTCACCCACAAAGAATGAACATGACCAAAAAGTGAATAGAAACAGTATGAAGTGTGTTTAAGTTCTAAGTAATTTGTTCCTTGTTATATAGTAGTCCTGGCCAAAAGTTGAGAATGACACATTAATTTCCACAAAGTTTGCTGCTTCAGTGTCTTTAGATATTTTTTGTCAAATGTTACTATGGAATACCGTAGTATAATTACAAGCATTTCATAAGTGTCAAAGCCTTTTATTGACAATTACATGAAGTTGATGCAGAGAGTCAATATTTGCAGTGTTGACCCTTCTTTTTCATGGCCTCTGCAATCCGCCCTGGCATGATGTCAATTAACTTCTGGGCAACATCCTGACTGATGGCAGCACATTCTTGCATAATCAATGCTTGGAGTTTGTCAGAATTTGTGGGGTTTTGTTTGTCCACCCGCCCCTTAAGGATTGACCCCAAGTTCTCAATGGGAATAAGGTCTGGGGAGTTTCCTGGCCATGGACCCAAAATATCGATGTTTTGTTCCCCGAGCCACTTAGTTATCACTTGCCTTATGGCAAGGTGCTCCATCATGCTGAAAAGGCATTGTTCGTCACCAAACTGTTACTGGATGGTTGGGAGAAGTTGCTCTTGGAGGATGTGTTGGTACCATTCTTTATTTATGGCTGTGTTCTTAGGAAAAATTGTGAGTGAGCCCACTTCCTTGGCTGAGAAGCAACCCCACACATGAATGGTCTCAGGATGCTTTACTGTTGGCATGACACAGGATGGATGGTAGCGCTCACCTTGTCTTCTCCGGACAAGCTTTTTTCCGGGTGCCCCAAACAATCGGAAAGGGGATTCATCAGAGAAAATGACTTTACCCCAGTCCCCAGCAGTCCAATCCCTGTCCAATCTCTGTAGAATTTTGCAGAATATCAGTCTGATGTTTTTCCTGGAGAGAAGTGGCTTCTTTGCTGCCCTTCTTGACACTAGGCCATCCTCCAAAAGTCTGCGCCTCACTGTGCGTGCAGATGCACTCACACCTGCCTGCTGCCATTCCTGAGCAAGCTCTGTACTGGTGGTGCCCCGATCCCACATCTGAATCAACTTTAGGAGAAGGTCCTGGCGCTTGCTGGACTTTCTTGGGCGCCCTGAAGCCTTCTTCACAACAATTGAACCGCTCTCCTTGACGTTATTGATGATCCGATAAATGGTTGATTTAGTTGCACTCTTACTAGCAGCAATATCCTTGCCTGTGAAGCCCTTTTTGTGCAAAGCAATGATGACGGCACGTGTTTCCTTGCAGGTAACCATGGTTGACAGAGGAAGAACAATGATTCCAAGCACCACCCTCCTTTTGAAGCTTCCAGTCTGTTATTCAAACTCAATCAGCATGACAGAGGGATCTCCAGCCGTGTCCTCGTCAACACTCACACCTGTGTTAACAAGAGAATCACTGACATGTCAGTTGGTCCTTTTGTGACAGGGCTGAAATGCAGTGGAGATGTTTTTGGGGGATTCAGTTCATTTGCATGGCAAAGAGGGACTTAGCAATTAATTGCAATTCATTTCAGCACTCATCATAACGTTCTGGAGTACATGCAAATTGCCATCATGCAAACTGAGGCAGCAGACTTTGAAAATTAATATTTGTCTTTCTGAAAACTTTTGGCCACGACTATATCAAGAGCAGTTTCTGATTTAATTCTTGTTTCTCTTCAGGTGCAGATTGTGGGTCTGGAGGAGGAGAGTTCAGAATTCATCTGCAGGAACACCTTTGACCACCCCTACCCCACCACCAAGATCATGTGGATCCCAGACAGCAAGGGTGTTTACCCAGACCTGCTTGCCACTAGCGGGGACTACCTGCGCATCTGGAGGGTATGCATGCACCCACAGCCTCCTTGATACTAAATCATTCGTAAACATAATAGATGTCATATGTTGGGCGCTCCTTGGCCTGCACCCTCTTCTAACTATTGTGTCCCTTTTGCAGCATCTGGAGTTGCACTAGCTCAGTTACTTGCCCAGGAGGGACTCTTTTCTACGTTGTTGTATAGCATCTAATGGCTTGTTAAATCTTACCCCTTAGGTCAGTGAAACAGAGACGCGTTTGGAATGCTTACTGAATAACAACAAGAACTCTGACTTCTGTGCCCCACTCACCTCGTTTGACTGGAATGAAGTGGATCCTAATCTACTGGGTAAGAGATGGGCCATATGCATATAGTAGAGCTGGGACTATAAACCGAAAATGATTGACACCGACCAAATATCATGGACATTTTGCTGATCTCGTTCATTACAGTAAATGTGAAGTTTCAAATGAGATAAGTTTGCTAATATGGGTGATTGTTAATACAACAATTGACAGCTACAACATTCAAAGTAGTAGATTTAAGAGTAATATAAAAAATTACTGTGGTGCACATTAATGTTATATACTTGTCATTCAAGTTATCGTGATAATTTAGTCCATTTATTGTGACATGGATGTTTGTCCATATTGCCCAGCTCTAGCATATAGTCTATTGGTTTGCTGTCAGTGTCTACAGCATGTGTGTCAGAGTAAGTAGCATATAACAGTTTAAATACAATCTCAAATAGCTGCCTGTCACTTATAAAATCTGGGCATCGTCACATATTTCATCAAATAAATGCTGGGTCTAAATGAATTGTTTACAACTGTTACCATGGACACAGCTCTGATATTCCCACAGTCCTGCATTACATTTTCTATTCTGTCAATGTTGCAAGCCATGGCGCCACCAAAAATAAAACACAGCATCAAATGAATGGTGCTAAAGCGTGAAATGGGGTGTGTGTGATAGGCAGTCTTTGCAGGTCTGATCTGCGATGGATTTGTTATTATAATGTTTATACAGGTCAAACTGGTCGTCTTTTCAACATTTTATTGAGCTGTGTGCATAATAGAAATAGATGCCTGGGTATAAAAGAAGCCTGTCTCAAATGAGTGCTGGTTGTGTAGAGTGATTAATGCAAATAAACGTTGAAGTTTTGTTTGGTGAGTGTCTGTTTTTAATCCGGGTTCTGATCTGTCCATTACAGGCACCTCCAGCATTGACACCACCTGTACTATCTGGGGGTTGGAGACTGGCCAAGTGCTGGGCAGAGTCAACCTCGTATCCGGCCACGTCAAGACCCAGCTCATTGCTCATGACAAAGAGGTGTGAGGGCTGAGGGGGAATATAAGCCTTGCCTTGAAGTTTAGTTTGCTTGTATGAATGAGTAAGTAAAGTCTAGTTGTTGTGAGCAGGGGCTAGAACCTGTTCAGGGAGCAGAACCGAAAACCGGAAAATAATGACATTTTTTGAAAATCCTTCATTCCAAATCTTGAGAACCGATTAATAACGTTATTCTTTTGTAAAAAAAATATTTCTAATATTTAATGATGTAATTCAGTGAAGTTACGACTCTAAAGGTATTCTAGTAATAGCCTAAACACATCCCAATTCACATGATGTTTAGCACTTCAAACCAAGCCCCCTCCATGTCCACCCCTCTCTCTCTCTCTCTCCACCCATGAAATTGTCTTATCTCGCGCCTGCACTTAAATGGCCAATTAAACATGTAAACAAATAGCTTGCACTCACACGGCAAGCTGCTCCACCCGAACTAATTTATGAAGCAAATGAATGAGCTAAATGTGAATAGGGTTTATTTTACAGCCTAAACATTTGACCAAAAGGAGCAATATGAACCGTTACTTTTTTTGGGTTCCAACCAGTTCAGAATTTTATTATGCTGGTCGGACCACTGGAACAAAACAAATAGGGGTTCTGTTCAGAACCGAACGATTGGGAAATAATTTTGGTTCCAACCCCTGG
This sequence comes from Oncorhynchus kisutch, assembly GCF_002021735.2. Classification (NCBI taxonomy): domain Eukaryota; kingdom Metazoa; phylum Chordata; class Actinopteri; order Salmoniformes; family Salmonidae; genus Oncorhynchus; species Oncorhynchus kisutch. The sequence goes on from NC_034183.2 coordinate 65,902,277, forward strand.
TCATGAAGTCTGAAGGTGTGTCTGTGGGTATACCAGTGTAATAACTCTGTATGTTGGTGGTGTTCTCTGTGTCTGTAGGTGTATGACATCGCGTTCAGCCGCGCAGGCGGTGGTCGGGACATGTTTGCGTCGGTCGGAGCGGACGGCTCAGTACGCATGTTTGACCTGCGGCACCTAGAACACAGCACCATCATCTATGAAGATCCCCAGCACCACCCCCTACTGCGCCTCTGCTGGAACAAACAGGACCCCAACTACCTGGCCACCATGGCTATGGACGGCATGGAGGTCAGTCTATTTTACTCTCTCATTCCTCTTTCAGTTTGGTATTGTCCATTCTCTCTTTGTTGCTCCCTCTCCTTATCCCTATCTAATGTGTTATCTCTCTCCTGTGCTGTGTGTCTCAGGTTGTGATTCTGGACGTGCGTGTTCCCTGCACGCCGGTGGCCCGCCTCAACAACCACCGGGCCTGTGTCAACGGCATTGCCTGGGCTCCCCACTCCTCCTGTCACATCTGCACTGCAGGTAAGGCACAAACACCTTCTTCACCAGTTCACCTTTCCTCAGACCCCATTCTAAGTCTTCTCACCTTCTCCCTTCAGCGTAATAATAATGTTTTTCCTCAGCCGACGACCACCAGGCGCTGATATGGGACATCCAGCAGATGCCCAGGGCCATCGAGGACCCTATTCTGGCCTACACAGCCGAGGGGGAGATCAACAACGTCCAGTGGGCCTCCACCCAGCCTGACTGGATCGCCATCGGCTACAACAACTGCCTAGAGATCCTGCGGGTCTAAAGCCAACCTTCACCTCAGGTGTGGATGTGAAGGGGTGGAGGATGAGGACAATGTGTGGATTCAGAACTTGGACATGTTTTTTTGAGTGGAAGTAAATCTTGCAGGACTGCCTCAAACCACTACTCTGTCCTGGCTGATTGATGTACGTATGGGAGGCGGTGAGAACTTTGTCCCACTCCACAATGTCCTGGTTTACTCTGTTTTTGATAGAACTAATCCCTGTGTCAAAAGGAGTATGTTGTCATCTTTATTTGTTTTGGTAATCAACAGTGTCTGTACAGCGCCAAAATGCATCAGTGGGTTCAACAATTCTAGATGGTCAATTCATTATGGAGTGAAACTGTGTAGTTCCAACTGAAGACTGCCTCTTGAGTGTGTTTAACTTGTTGTTTTAGCTTGCTATATGACATAACGACATATTTAGGGTCAGGAAATTGGATTTAAAATGACACTCACTGTCAGAAAATGTCATTTAGGATCATCTGGGTGTCTTTCTGAACTGGTTTGAATCCAGTTGTAGACTTCTGAATTTGAAACCATAAGGCTAATTTAAAGGCCTCATAATTATTTAAAGTGTTTTTTTTTAAATGGTTTGCTGGTACCAGATCACTTCCATGATTATACTGTGATAATCTGACATATAGTGAAGTGACTGAAGTGTTCTGGTTCAATACCACAGGAAGTTGGTGGTACTTTAATTGGGGAGAACAGGCTTGTCTAACGACTGGAGTGGAATGGTATCAAATACATATAACACATGGTTTCCAGGTGTTTGATGTCATTCCATTTGCTTCGTTCCAGCCATTATTGTGAGCTGTCCTCCCCTCAGCAGCCTCCTGTGTTCAACACACAGTTGCATGTCTCACAGTTTGGATACTTTGCCATCAGCCCCTTTGGACTAGACCAGAACCTACCAAAAACAAGCTTCATAATGTTTTCTTCATTTTGAGTAGAGTTGCTTGGAACAACTGCAGTTCCTATTCAAGACTGTGTGAAACATATGTTTACTTAGCCTAGTACTGAAGGACAGTGAAACCTTTTTTTCTCGTGTTTCACTATCCCTATCTTTTTATTGTTCTCTGTACTCGAAGGTCAACCCCCTTTTAGCATGTTTGTACAAGGGGAAATGTACATTCTTAAATATATGAACCAAGATATTGATAAGGCAAATCTACATGTAGTAGCTTTTTTCATAAAAGTTTGTATTACCAAATTTGCTCTAACTAATAAATATTCCTTCATGTGTTTTTGTAGTTGTCAGTGTTATTTGCATCACTGAATACACACTGATAGGTCAGGATGTCATGGTTTATTTAGGTGGGCATAATGTCACTTCAATGTGCAGATGGCAATGTATTGCAGTGAGCAGGTACAGTTCTGTCAGCTCCTAACGTTACATTTCTCTCTGCAGTGTTCCTAAAGGTCCAATACAGCTGTTTTGATCTCAACATTAAATTTCGATTTCTGTTAAGTAGGGGAATATGTTGCGCTGGAGGCAGTTCTATAGAGTTGTCACTAGCTGCTGACAGCCACAGTCATAACATCTCATTTTAAACCTAACCTTAACCACACTGCTAACCCTAATGCCTAACCTTAAATTAAGACCAAAAATAAAATTTTGTTTAAATTCATTATTTACGATATAACCAATTTTGACTTTGCAACTGGCCCATTTAGCAGAAATAGCTCAGTTCTGCCTCCAGGGCAAGATTCATGACAAATGTCAACCTGCTGAAAACTAGCCGTTATGGGCAGAGGTTGGGAACGCTCTTATTGGTCAATTAACTCATTTACTTCCTGGTGATGTCACCAGGCAGGCCAAAACTCCATCCCACCAACATTTCTCACTCGTAATTTTCACAATTTCAGTATTAGTGTATTCGGCTATTTCAGCTACACCCGTTACTGACAGGAGTATAAGATCTAGCAGACAACCATGCGATCTCCATAGACAAACATTGGCAGTAAAATGGCCTTACTGAAGAGCTCAGTTTGTCAGATTTTTGCCCTGCTAGAGCTACCCCGGTCAACTGTAATGCTGTTATTGTGAAGTGGAAACGTCTAGTAGCAACAACGGCTCCCCAAGCTCAGAGACCGCCGAGTGGTGAAAATCTGTCCTCGGTTGCAACACTCACTACCGAGTTCCAAACTGCCTCTGGAAGCAAAATAAGCACAATAACTTTTCGTCGGGAGCTTCATGAAATAGGTTTCTGTGGCCGAGCAGCTGCACAACAGCCTAAGATCATCATGCGCAATGTCAAGGAATAATGGTCTGGGGCTATTTTTCATGGTTCGGGTTAGGCCCCTTAGTTCCAGTGAAGGGAAATCTTAACTCTTCAGCATACAATGACATTCTAGAAGATTCTGTGCTTCCAACATTGTGACAACAGTTTGGGGAAGGTCCCTATGCATACAGCGAGGTCCATACAGAAATGGTTTGTCGAGTGGAAGAAGAATTTGACTAGCCTACACAGAGCCCAACCCCATCAAACACCTTTGGGATGAACTGGGCCTTTAACATGGCCAAACTGAATGAATTCCTGGTTTTAAAATATGGTTTATAAGTTCATGTCTATGAATTCCACAAAAGTAAGCCCAACTGAAGAATAGGAAATGGTGCAAACCACTTAAGTCCAAGCCCTCAACCAAAAATAAACAACTTGTCAGTAGTTGAGGTTTCTTTATTATTTGTTATAAATAATCTTTAATCTAAAAAAGATGAATACGAATTATGATTTTGTGCTTCAAGAAAACTTTACAGAACAAGAAAGGCTTAAAAAACAGAATTACATTCTCCTGAAACTGTCAAAAACATATTGAAACTAGGATTTTGGGAAAATGACTATCCCAGTGACATCACTTGATTGGCAGATTCCATCCACATCACTTCCTCCCAGGTGGGCATCAAACATCCACTAACTTTGGCACCTTGAGTCATTACACACATTTGGGCCAGGATTCAATCTGATTACAGATTTGGACAATGCACCATTTGAACGTAATTTCCGATTGAGACCACCGTTAATGTGGTCTCTTCAAAAGCAGGAACATTGTCTTGTAGAATCAGATTGAATCCCGGCCTTTCAGAAGGGTGATGTTAAATATGTGACCATGTCACTTACTCAAACATAGTCAACAAACATTGCACACACACACACACACACACACCTGAAAAAGAGATGATGCATCCTTGGTGTAACGACAGTCCTGTGAAACAGAACAGATATATAGACGTACACAAACATGATGACCCAAGCAAAGCAGTAATGGCTGTATAAATGAAAGGTGTTTATAATGCTTCACAAGTGCTACATAACTAGAGCATAAAAGAGATGAGAAAACTGTCTGCTTTTTTCCCATGTCAATTATCTGTTCTCATGACCCCTGACAATGTTGACTCAATAATGAGACATGTCACTTCATGTTAACAAATATTGCTTTCCATTAAGTCATATGATTGGTAGAACATGAGAGTAGAATTAGTGTATTCAAAATGGCCACTTTTACAGTAGTCATTCCTACCATACAGACATAAACAGTATTTAGATGGCATTTATACCATCTCTTTATATCATCTGTTGATAATGATGTTACACCAACATAGCAATAGTGTGAAAGAAATACATGTGTGCGTTCATAACTATTAGATTTCCAGATTGACGGTAAGATCCTCATGATACTATAAAAATACGTTTCAGTTCAACTTATAAACAGCACTGAGCCTGAATGTGCAGTTCCTCTACAGTGTAAACATACAGTACACACAGTTATATGTATTTTTGGCCAAATTCTAATCTCCCAACAAAAAGGACCATGGCATAAAAGGACCATCACTTAACAAAAGGAAAAGGAGAGAGGAATGACAATACTACAGCTTTAAGATCCAGGGGAAAGGGGGCTTGGGGTTATTGTTAGTGTCCGTGTGACGTGTGTGTACGTGTGCTTCTAGTCAGCCCAGTTTCATATCAGTTCTCCATAGGCAGTGCCAGGCCCCCAGGCTTTGTGGGGTCTGGGTTGCAGAAATCATAAACCCCCTCTCAATAATGCCCTAGACCCTGATAGAGAGGAGAGGTTGTTTGTCGCACAGGACCAGAGGTGCCTCAGCCCCGGGCACTGTGAGTCAGTGAGAGGGGGCCCTCCATAGAACCTCCTCTCAGCTATGTGGAAGGCAACCCACGTTGATCAGCAGCATGGTACAGGTTAGGGGGTTGGGTGGGGTTTGGAGAGGAGGAATGAGCGAGGGGACGATTAGAGAAGTGACTCTGCCAACATATGATTGTCCTCCTGTGGTGGTGCAGGGGGTGCTAGGAGTGAGGGATGATCAGGTTTAAGGTTAAAGGTCAGAGGGTTTTAGCTGCCTGGCAGGATGGGGTCAGAAACGTGCCTCTGAATCTCCTGCCCCTCTGTGGAGGTCTCCAAGTTGTCAGGGAGGGAGGGGAAACGCAGGCTGCCACACAGCAGTCCAGAGGGCCCCAGGGTTTGGCAGGAGACATGGCGGGGGCTGAGGCCCATGGAGGACCCTGGAAGGGGCTCTGTCTCAGGGGACATGGACATGGTGTCATCAGAGGCCACCGTGAGGTGGATTCCACTGGACAGGGAGTCCTTGAACTTGTGCTTCTCTGAGTCCGGGCTCTGCAAAGAAAGAAACAGGGGGTAGAGAGGTGAAGCACAAAAGCGATTCAGTAACTCAGTATACTGGACAACCTTTAATACCAATACCTCGCTCTCACTCATTTTATCAGCCCACTGTTTCACAATATCATATAGCTCTTCGAGGACAGAGCATTGTAGCAAGCAAAAACTGATATATACTGTACTATCTGTACACTATACCAGTACCCACCTGCAGCGGCGAAGGCATGCTGTCAATCTTGATTGGGGGCATGGAGGGGACAGTGTGGATGATGGGGGCTGCTGTGTTGAACAGGGTGGTGGGGTGAGCAGGGTGAGGGCTGGGCATCACAGTGCTGTAGGCCGGGGGCACTGGGGTTATCTGCCTTTGGAGCAGCTGCAGGATCACGTGGATGTCTGCAGTCATCCGAGTCTCCAGTCTGGACAGGGCCAAGGATGGAGGCAGGGTGGGAGAGGAATAGATTAATAAAGTCAATCATTTCTTCCTCTGTGATCTCTCTCAATCATTTCTTGGTCTTCCTCCATTATTTATTTTGGCTTCTTCTCCAATGATTATCTTCCTTTACCTATCTGTAAATCCTCTCCTCTCCTCTCCTCTCCTCTCCTCTCCTCTCCTCTCCTCTCCTCTCCTCTCCTCTCCTCTCCTCTCCTCTCCTCTCCTCTCCTCTCCTCTCCTCTCCTCTCCTCTCCTCTCCTCTCCTCTCCTCTCCTCTCCTCTCCTCTCCTCTCCTCTCCTCTCCTCTCAGTTCATTTCTAAAGATCCCCTTTGCTGTGTCACTTTTCCTCTCCTTTCCTGTTATCCCTTTTCCCCTCCTCTCCTTTCCTGTTATCCCTTTTCCCCTCCTCTCATTTCCTGTTATCCCTTTTCCCCTCCTCTCATTTCCTGTTATCCCTTTTCCTCTCCTCTCATTTCCTGTTATCCCTTTTCCCCTCCTCTCCTCTCCTTTCCTGTTATCCCTTTTCCCCTCCTCTCCTTGCCTGTTATCCCTTTTCCCCTCCCCTCCTCTCCTGTCATCCCTTTTCCCCTCCTCTCCTTGCCTGTTATCCCTTTTCCCCTCCTCTCCTTTCCTATCATCCCTTTCCCCTCCTCTCCTTTCCTGTTATCCCTTTTCCCCTCCTCTCCTTTCCTGTCATCCCTTTCCCCTCCTCTCCTTGCCTGTTATCCCTTTTCCCCTCCTCTCCTTTCCTGTCATCCCTTTCCCCTCCTCTCCTTTCCTGTCATCCCTTTTCCCCTCCCCTCCTCTCCTTTCCTGTTATCCCTTTTCCCCTCCTCTCCTTTCCTGTTATCCCTTTTCCCCTCCTCTCCTTTCCTGTCATCCCTTTTCACCTCCTCTCCTTTCCTGTTATCCCTTTTCCCCTCCTCTCCTTTCCTGTCATCCCTTTTCCCCTCCTCTCCTTGCCTGTTATCCCCTTTCTCCTCCTCTCCTTTCCTGTCATCCCTTTTCCCCTCCCCTCCTTTCCTGTCATCCCTTTTCCCCTCCTCTCCTTGCCTGTTATCCCTTTTCTCCTCCTCTCCTTTCCTGTCATCCCTTTTCCCCTCCCCTCCTTGCCTGTCATCCCCTTTCCCCTCCTCTCCTTGCCTGTTATCCCTTTTCCCCTCCTCTCCTTTCCTGTCATCCCTTTTCCCCTCCTCTCCTCTCCTTTCCTGTTATCCCTTTTCCCCTCCCCTCCTCTCCTTTCCTGTTATCCCTTTTCCCCTCCTCTCCTTTCCTGTTATCCCTTTTCCCCTCCTCTCCTTTCCTGTCATCCCTTTTCCCCTCCTCTCCTTGCCTGTTATCCCTTTTCCCCTCCTCTCCTTTCCTGTCATCCCTCTTCCCCTCCTCACCTTTCCTGTCATCCCTTTTCCCCTCCTCTCCTTTCCTGTCATCCCTTTTCCCCTCCTCTCCTTTCCTGTTATCCCTTTTCCCCTCCTCTCCTTTCCTGTCATCCCTTTTCCCCTCCTCTCCTTGCCTGTTATCCCTTTTCCCCTCCTCTCCTTTCCTGTCATCCCTTTTCTCCTCCTCTCCTTTCCTGTCATCCCTTTTCCCCTCCTCTCCTTGCCTGTTATCCCTTTTCCCCTCCTCTCCTTTCCTGTTATCCCTTTTCCCCTCCTCTCCTTTCCTGTTATCCCTTTTCCCCTCCTCTCCTTGCCTGTTATCCCTTTTCCCCTCCTCTTCTCTCCTCTCCTCACTTTTCCTCTCTTCTCTCATCTCCTCTATACCTGTGGAGCTGGGACTGTAGCAGCTCCACTCTGGACTCCAGTTCCTTGGGCCTGTTCTCTGCACAGGGAGGAGAGTGGTAGGTGCCCCTGACTGAGGAGCAGCGCCGCTGGGGATCTGACAACTGACTGGTCCTCCGGTCAGGCCAATACCCATACACCCCTGGGCCTGGCATGTTGATGGGGGCTGCAGCTGGGATGAAAGAGCAGAGATGCCTGTGGGAATGCTTTGATGCAGATTATAACATATTACAGTCCACTGATCTTAGTTAGTTCATGCGTAATACTGTGTATCTATATCTCAGTCTCTCTTTACCTGTGTATTGGTGACTTCCTCGGTCCAGGGGCGGCCCCATGCCGGCTGAGGGTCCACTGGGAGGCAGCAGGCTGATCACAGCAGGGGGGTAGTCATCGGTGTCGTCCACAGAGGGGTACAGCTCTGCTTTGCTATGTCCCAGGGGCTTCATCTCATCGTCACTGGACTGGGAGCAGGCGCTGGCGCTACTACACATGCCCTCCCAGTGGGAGCTTGTGTCCGGGCCGCTGTGGTTCCCCAAAGGACACGACTGGTCTGGAAATGAGTCCTCACGGTCCATGCCGTCTACACACAACCAGGACAGGTACAATGATTACCACAGCTTTAGACATATCCTTGATAGTAACACTACTTTAACTTTTAACAATGTATAAGAAACCCATGAGGACATAATGAGCAGAACCACACACACTCACCAGGCCGGTTTCTCGTGCGTCGTGGACGCAGCCGTCGGTATCCACATTCAGAATCCTCACTGGGAGGTGCCTGGTTCATTCTATCTACCTAATACACATCAGATTCAGTAACTCAACAAAAAACAACTCACACTTTACAACACATTATACACACCTCATCAATCATCAGCTTTATACACTAAATATTCAAGAAGTAATGCTTTTGCATTAGTTTGTCTAACTAAAACTCATTGACCTTGTGCTAAGCTCTCTTTATGACTAAGGGCTGGTTTCCCAGACACAGATTAAGACTAGTCCTGGGCTAAAAAGCCCTTTCAAAGGAGATTCTCCATTGAGAATGAATTTTTAGTCCAAGACTACACAGTCTGTGTCCAGGAAACCGGCCCAACATGAACAGTACCTACTAGTGGTCGGAGAGGGTGCTCTCTGTCCCCCCTTGATGGTACTCACATCTCGGAGGTTAAAGGTGATCTCCAGGTTGGTCCAGAAGCAGTCGGAGAAGTCTGGGTACATGTCCAGCACCTCCAGCAGGTCCTCCCTCAGGATCCTATGGAGGTCACAGTAGGTCAAAGCCCTGACGTCTGCACTCGACTTCCCTGGACGCCCAAAAAGATAGATGGGTTCCCCGAAGATATCATTCTGACCTGCGGAGAGAACGAGAGAGAGAATGGAGAGATGAGAGGTTGAAACGTGTGACACAGGTGAAGAGGAAAAGGATAATGGAGAAAGCAATGTTTGAACAAAAAACGAATTGGACAACATAAGCATTAAAAACACTCATAAGCTCACTCACATATAGTGAGGCAAAAAAGTATTTAGTCAGCCACCAATTGTGCAAGTTCTCCCACTTAAAAAGATGAGAGAGGCAACGAGTGGAGGACAGAGGAGCCTCTTAAAGAAGAAGTTACAGGTCTGTGAGAGCCAGAAATCTTGCTTGTTTGTAGGTGACCAAATACGTTTTCTACCATAATTTGCAAATAAATAAATTTAAAATCCTACATTGTGATTTTCTGGATTTTTTTTCTCATTTTGTCTGTCATAGTTGAAGTGTACCTATGATGAAAATTACAGGCCTCTCTCATCCTTTTAAGTGGGAGAACTTGCACAATTGGTGGCTGACTAAATACTTTTTTGCCCCACTGTACACCACCAGGGGAAGTGAAAGCCTCCGTCTACAAGACTACCCTGATAGAAACTTTCTTCTGGATTATTTTTAGGTTTTTCAGAGAGTAGAATAATAACACTAATGCTCTACATTATTCCAGTTAGGCCTGACTTTGTGTCCACTTAAATGCAGAGGGGAGACGAATCAAAGCGAGACAGGCTAGCATAGAGAGAGTGGGTCTGAGCAATCGGGTGATCGGTAATCAATGACACTGTGGAATGGAAGTGGAGCCGTGCCCAAACACCTCTGGCTAAACAGCACACCACAACACAGCAGTGTGTGTGTGTATGTGTGTGAGTGTGAGAGAGGGAGCAAGAGAGAGAGACAGAGAGAGAGAGAGACAGAGAGGCAGACAGACAGAGGATGCACTAAACCACATAAGCTTGAAAGGGAAGAATGACCACCACCCTTCAGCCTACCCAGTAACCACAATCACCCTTCAGCCTACCAAGTATGGCCACCACCACCCTTCAGCCTACCCAGTACTCACCACCACCCTTCAGCCTACCCAGTATGGCAACCACCACCCTTCAGCCTACCCAGTAACCACCACCACCCTTCAGCCTACCCAGTATGGCCACCACCACCCTTCAGCCTACCCAGTAACCACCACCACCCTTCAGCCTACCAAGTATGGCCACCACCACCCTTCAGCCTACCCAGTAATCACCACCACCCTTCAGCCTACCAAGTATGGCCACCACCACCCTTCAGCCTACCCAGTAACCACCACCACCCTTCAGCCTACCCAGTAACCACCACCACCCTTCAGCCTACCCAGTAACCACAACCACCCTTCAGCCTACCAAGTAACCACCACTACCCTTCAGCCTACCCAGTAACCACCACCACCCTTCAGCCTACCCAGTAACCACCACCACCCTTCAGCCTACCCAGTATGGCCACCACCACCCTTCAGCCTACCCAGTAACCACACCCATCCTTCAGCCTACCCAGTAACCACCACCACCCTTCAGCCTACCCAGTATGGCCACCACCACCACCACCCTTCAGCCTACCCAGTCACCACACCCATCCTTCAGCCTACCCAGTAACCACCACCACCCTTCAGCCTACCCAGTATGGCCACCACCACCCTTCAGCCTACCCAGTATGGCCACCACCACCCTTCAGCCTACCCAGTAACCAACACCACCCTTCAGCCTACCCAGTAACCACCACCACCCTTCAGCCTACCCATTAACCACCACCACCCTTCAGCCTACCCAGTAACCACCACCACCCTTCAGCCTACCCAGTACCCACCACCACCCTTCAGCCTACCCAGTATGGCCACCACCACTCTTCAGCCTACCCAGTAACCACCACCACCCTTCAGCCTACCAAGTATGGCCACCACCACCCTTCAGACTACCCAGTAACCACCACCACCTTTCAGCCTACCCAGAATGACCACCACCCTTCAGCCTACCCAGTAACCACAATCACCCTTCAGCCTACCAAGTATGGCCACCACCACCCTTCAGCCTACCCAGTACTCACCACCACCCTTCAGCCTACCCAGTATGGCAACCACCACCCTTCAGCCTACCCAGTAACCACCACCACCCTTCAGCCTACCCAGTATGGCCACCACCACCCTTCAGCCTACCCAGTAACCACCACCACCCTTCAGCCTACCAAGTATGGCCACCACCACCCTTCAGCCTACCCAGTAACCACACCCATCCTTCAGCCTACCCAGTAACCACCACCACCCTTCAGCCTACCCAGTATGGCCACCACCACCCTTCAGCCTACCCAGTCACCACACCCATCCTTCAGCCTACCCAGTAACCACCACCACCCTTCAGCCTACCCAGTATGGCCACCACCACCCTTCAGCCTACCCAGTATGGCCACCACCACCCTTCAGCCTACCCAGTATGGCCACCACCACCCTTCAGCCTACCCAGTAACCAACACCACCCTTCAGCCTACCCAGTAACCAACACCACCCTTCAGCCTACCCAGTAACCAACACCACCCTTCAGCCTACCCAGTAACCACCACCACCCTTCAGCCTACCCAGTAACCACCACCACCCTTCAGACTACCCAGTACCCACCACCACCCTTCAGCCTACCCAGTAACCACACCCATCCTTCAGCCTACCCAGTAACCACCACCACCCTTCAGCCTACCCAGTATGGCCACCAACACCCTTCAGCCTACCCAGTATGGCCACCACCACCCTTCAGCCTACCCAGTAACCACCACCACCCTTCAGCCTACCCAGTAACCAACACCACCCTTCAGCCTACCCAGTAACCACCACCACCCTTCAGCCTACCCAGTAACCACCACCACCCTTCAGCCTACCCAGTAACCACCACCACCACCCTTCAGCCTAACCAGTAACCACCACCACCCTTCAGCCTACCCAGTAACCACCACCACCCTTCAGCCTACCCAGTATGGCCACCACCACATCGTCTCTCAGAATCTCTATGGACCCTCTAGAGATGAAGTAGAGAGCTGAGAGGACGTCTCCCATGTGGACCAGGGTGTCGCCCGGAGGGGCGTGGGTGGTCTTAAACCTCATGGCCAGCGCCCGCAGACAGCCGTTACTGGCCCCCTTGAAGGCCCTGCAGTTCTGGAGCAGACAGCGGTTCAGGTGGAGGCAGATATCAGCCTGCAGACACTCAGGGAAACCCTTCAGCACCTAGAGAAATGGGAAAGGGAGAAAGAGAGAAGAGAGAGAGAGAGAGAGACAGAGAGAGACAGAAAGACAGAAAGAGAGAAAGACAGAGAGAGAGCCAGAGAGAGAGCCAGAGAGAGAGAGAGAGAAACAGAGAAAATAGAGTGAGTGGGGGGAGAGCTGTTTCAGTTGATGCTCACTATTGACAAGGGGACACATGCACACACACAGTGTCTATGTGATCAACTCTGTTCAGATTGAATTGACAGGCGTGCTCTCTGCTACGTCATGTTTCTGTGGTGTTAGAGGGCTAATGCTTTTCTCTTCTCTGCAACCAGCAGGATGCTATCTATCTACTAACACAAAGGATATGACGCACATCATTTCCACTGTTAGGTCTCCCTGTCTGAGCACCTAATGACGGAAAAACTCAGGTGGCAAGTAGGGAATATGTGTTTTTCGTGTGAATATGAACGTGTGTGTTTTTCCCGTGCGTATGGATGTGTGTGTGTTTGGCTGTATATGAATATGTGTTTTTCGTGTGAATATGAACGTGTGTGTTTTTCGCGTGCGTATGGATGTGTGCGTGTTTGGCTGTATATGAATGTGTGTTTGAGAGTGACTCACAGCGTTCATGTCGATGCCATTGGTATAGGACCAGGCATGTTGGAAGTATTCCTCCAGTCTCTGGCGTAGTCCCTCTGGGATCTGGTGGAAGCGGATGAACTCTTTGACACGCAGCATCTGGGTGTGGTAACGGGCCGTGCCGGAGTACAGCCTCTGGATGATAGCCGACACGTTACCAAAGATACTGGCATACATCAGAGCTACAGGAGACGACAGAGAGACATGTCAGTGACATCCACCAAAAATGAAAGGTGGTACTACCCTTAAAGTAATGCAGCAATGCATATGAACACTCTGGACACACAGACACAATACAGACACACTGGTGATGTACTCAGACACACTGGTGACGTACTCAGACACACTGGTGACGTACTCAGACACACTGGTGACGTACTCAGACACACTGTTGACGTACTCAGACACACTGGTGACGTACTCAGACACACTGGTGACGTACTCAGACACACTGGTAATGTACTCAGACACACTGGTGACGTACTCAGACACACTGGTGATGTACTCAGACACACTGGTGACGTACTCAGACACACTGGTGACGTACTCAGACACACTGGTGACGTACTCAGACACACTGTTGACGTACTTAGACACACTGGTGACGTACTCAGACACACTGGTGACGTACTCAGACACACTGGTGATGTACTCAGACACACTGGTGATGTACTCACAGCCGATTAGCATGATGCAGATGGAGAAGATCTTCTCAGGGTTGGTGTTGGGGGAAACGTTGCCGAAGCCCACGCTGGTCAAGCTGCTGAAGGTAAAGTAAAGCGCCGTGACGTATTTATCCTTGGTGGAGGGGCCGGAGGCAGGGTCTGTGTCGTTGTATGGTTTACCAATCTGTTCAGCCAGGTTGTCCAGCCAGCCGATCTTCATGCCTCCGATGCGGGCCGAGTTGGTGCGCTCCGCGTTGCCGATGGCGTACCAGATACAGGCCAGCCAATGGGCAATGAGGGCAAAGGTGCACATGAGGAGGAAGAGAACGGCGGCGCCGTACTCTGAGTAGCGGTCCAGCTTCCGCGCCACACGCACCAATCGCAGCAGCCGAGCAGTCTTCAGCAAGCCAATCAGAGTGGTTGTCTGGGGCTGAGAGGAGAGAGGTTCAAAGTACAAATAAAGCAATTCATATGAAAGAACAAGAAGATTTATGAGAGAGTCTTTGTTGAATTGGTACACTGACCAACACTGCAAAAAAAGGACCATTACTACACATCGATGTAAATGATCCCCCTTCTCCTCCATCCATCTCACCTCATCAGAGCCAGAGCGGAATATGAGCAGGTCAAAGGGGATGGCTGCCACTATATCAATGAGGAACCAGCCTTTGAAGTAATGCTGGGCGATGCGCCCCGGGTGGCTGACCACCTCGTCATTGTGATTGACATATGTGGTCCGGAAGTTGATGAGAATGTCCACGATAAACATGACGTCCACCACCAGATCCACCACGTTGAGGGGGTTGCAGGTGTAGCCACAGGAGCGCCGGAGCTCGTCCTCCACCTCGTTGAGCAGGAAGGCAGCGGAGTAGGGGGTGAAGACGGCCGTGTAGATGACCAGCAGGAGGATGACCCAGTCCCACACCGCCTTGAAGGGACTGTAGTGGAGGATGGTCCACTTGTGGATGCGAGGTGCCTGGAGCTTGTACTCTGGCAGGACATCAGCCCCTAGGGACAGTACCTAAACGGGGAGGGCAGAGATGGTCAGAGAGTCCTGCTGAATCTAGATTAATCATAGGCAGCAAAAGTGAAACAGAATTTAAACAGAATATCTTTACAATGGCCCCTCACCACCCTGCTGAAAAGGCCTTGATTAGAACCCCAAGAATATGAGATGATAAGCCAAACAGCCTTAGCAAAATGGAAAGCAGTATAAGAAATGGGAAAGAGAGTGAGTCATGTCAGAGAACTGTGCCGAGAAACCTGAGGGACATGGGTTCAGGGAACCAGAGCAGAAGACAGTTCAGAGAGGAGCAGAACAGGACCTGATATTGTCTTTGTTGTGCCCTTTGGGGGAAGGAAGGGGAGCAACTGTGTTCTGTCTAACTACCTACTGTGTCTGACACCGCGGGCCTTCAACCCACATGTCTATCACCTCAGCACAACTAGGACAGCAGCAGCAAAAAAAATTGTTAATGTGTATTCCAGAGTGAGTGACAAAGAGGGAGAAGTAGTGTGTGTGTGTGTGTGTGTGTGTATGTGTGTGTGTGTGTGTGTGTGTGTGTGTGTGTGTGTGTGTGTGTGTGTGTGTGTGTGTGTGTGTGTGTGTGTGTGTGTGTGTGTGTGTGTGTGTGTGTGTGTGTGTGTGTGTGTGTGCGTGTGTGTAATACAATGCAATGAGTGTAAATGTTCACACAAACATCCCTCAGTCTCACAGCTAGCCAGTCATGTTGTCATGAAGACAATTATGTCCTGGAGTATAAACAATATCTGTCTCAAAGGACTCAACACAAACAATGTAGAAGCCGAAGCACAGCTTTTCACAAGACAAATAATCTACATGGTTGACGGGGGTCTGATTTCTGAGTGTTCAACACAGTCAGTACAGCCAAGTAGGAACCAAATCAACTATAATAAAAGGTAAGTAAATCATAAGTGCAAATTGAAATACAGAGAGGATTGATTGTGTTCTCATAGTGATGGCACAGACCATAATATTACCTAAAAATGTATATTTTCCTCACACACCATCACCGAAATCACAGTACCTGAATGGGCGACAATAACCCATCACACACTCACATAGATCACACTCACATAGACCATTTCAATCAGAGATCACACTCACATAGACCATTTCAATCAGTCTGAGCCTAGTGCTCCTACTAACCGGTACAACGATGAGAGCCTCCATATCCAGGAGCTCCAGTCTATCCTGGTCCCGACCACAGCAGCAGCAGGAGGAGGAGGAGCACGATACCCTGGTCCCCCTCAAATTCCCCAGCAGCCCACCCTGCCTCCCCCGGAACATATAGGTCCTCCCCTGCTCCATCCTAGCCCGCTATGTCCAGCACAATGCTCTAGATCAGCTACCCAGTGGCCCAGTGCCTATGTGCCCAGCTCTAACAGACCACTGCTGGGGAGTGGACCCTCTCTGGCTGCCTGGCCGTCTGTACCCTTCTCCCCCGCCCCACCCCGCTCACTGGCCTTTTAAAAGACCCTGCTGCAGCTCACCTGCCAAACCATGTGACCCCCTTCACTGTCCCTCGGCCAATGGCAGAGCAGGGTAAGTGCCCTAATTTACAAGCAAATCGACAGGGATTGTCGCTGGGTGATTTTGGTTCATTTTCACTAACACCTTTTGTGAGTGCTTGTGTAGGAGGGCAGTATTGGTCAAAACTGTCTGTGTGCTTGACGTAGAGGCTGTATGGATGACCAGGGATGTTCTCTTGATAAGTGTGTAAATTAGACAATTTTCCTGTCCTGCTAACCATTCAAAATGTAATGAGTGCTTTTGGGTGTCAGGGAAAATGTATAGAGTAAAAAGTACATAATTTTCTTTTTGAAAAAAAAAAAAAGTTGTAAAAATTATAAATAGTAAAGTAAAGTACAGATACCCCAAGAAACTACTTATGTAGTACTTTCAAGTATTTTTACAGCTCTGGACATAGGCAGACCATGGTGCACAATGTGCTCTCTGATATCACCCATATGGGCTCCCGAATGGTGCAGCAGTCTAAGGCCCTGCATCTCAGTGCAAGAGAAGTCACTACAATCCCTGGTTCGATTCCAGGCTGTATCACATCCGAATGTGATTGGGAGTCCCATAGGGCGCCGCACAATTGGCCCAACGTCGCCCGGATTTGGCCGGGGTAGGCTGTCATTGTAAATAAGAATTTGTTCTTAACTGACTTGCCTATTTAAATAAAGGTTAAATAGAAAATAAATACAATCTGTTGTTGTCTCACTCAAGATTCATGACTGTTAACATGTGCTGCAGGTTAGGCTGGTGCAACCTCCCTGATCAACATGTGCTGCAGGTTAGGCTGGTGCAACCTCTCTGATCAACATGTGCTGCAGGTTAGGCTGGTGCAACCTCCCTGATCAACATGTGCTGCAGGTTAGGCTGGTGCAACCTCCCTGATCAACATGTGCTGCAGGTTAGGCTGGTGCAACCTCCCTGATCAACATGTGCTGCAGGTTAGGCTGGTGCAACCTCCCTGATCAACATGTGCTGCAGGTTAGGCTGGTGCAACCTCCCTGATCAACATGTGCTGCAGGCTAGGCTGGTGTAACCTCCCTGATCAACATGTGCTGCACACTGGGCTGGTGCAACCTCCCTGATCAACATGTGCTGCAGGCTAGGCTGGTGCAACCTCCCTGATCAACATGTGCTGCAGGCTGGGCTGGTGCAACCTCCCTGATCAACATGTGCTGCAGGTTAGGCTGGTGCAACCTCCCTGATCAACATGTGCTGCAGGCTGGGCTGGTGCAACCTCCCTGATCAACATGTGCTGCAGGCTAGGCTGGTGCAACCTCCCTGATCAACATGTGCTGCAGGCTGGGCTGGTGCAACCTCCCTGATCAACATGTGCTGCAGGCTAGGCTGGTGCAACCTCCCTGATCAACATGTGCTGCACTCTAGGCTGGTGGAACCACCACAGTCAACATGTGCTGCAGGCTGGGCTGGTGGAACCTCCCAAGTCAACATGTGCTGCAGGCTAGGCTGGTGGAACCACCACAGTCAACATGTTCTGCAGGCTGGGCTGGTGGAACCACCACAGTCAACATGTTCTGCAGGCTGGGCTGGTGGAACCACCACAGTCAACATGTGCTGCAGGCTGGGCTGGTGGAACCTCCCAAGTCAACATGTGCTGCAGGCTGGGCTGGTGGAACCTCCCTGATCAACATGTGCTGCAGGCTGGGCTGGTGGAATCTCCCTGATCAACATGTGCTGCAGGCTGGGCTGGTGGAACCTCTGCAGTCAACATGTGCTGCAGGCTGGGCTGGTGGAACCTCTGCAGTCAACATGTGCTGCAGGCTAGGCTGGTGTAACCTACACAGTCAACATGTTCTGCAGGCTAAGCTGGTGTAACCTACACAGTCAACATGTTCTGCAGGCTAGGCTGGTGTAACCTCCACAGTCAACATGTTCTGCAGGCTAGGCTGGTGGAACCTCCACAGTCAACATGTTCTGCAGGCTAAGCTGGTGTAACCTCCACAGTCAACATGTTCTGCAGGCTAGGCTGGTGTAACCTACACAGTCAACATGTTCTGCAGGCTAAGCTGGTGTAACCTACACAGTCAACATGTTCTGTAGGCTAGGCTGGTGTAACCTCCACAGTCAACATGTTCTGCAGGCTAGGCTGGTGGAACCTCCACAGTCAACATGTTCTGCAGGCTAAGCTGGTGTAACCTCCACAGTCAACATGTTCTGCAGGCTAGGCTGGTGTAACCTCCACAGTCAACATGTTCTGCAGGCTAAGCTGGTGTAACCTCACAGTCAACATGTTCTGCACTGGCTCATCCTACTTTGCATGTATAGTTTGCATAACTATGAACATAGCCATGGTGACAGAATAATCAGTAAAAACACACAGCGTTACCATGCCCTTGCTGCCAACACTCTCCAATATCCCTACTTAGCTGGATCACAAAATACAGATACATTAAATGCGGCATGTTCAGTGCTACAAGGTTTTTGCCCTACTAAATAACCTGAGTACAAGGTGAAAGCTTCCTATGACAACTTCCATCTCTTTCCAGAACATCTGATCTCTCTCAGCCCTCACAGCTTTGATTCTTAAATGGAAAAGATGTTCAGACTCAAAGTAAGAGAACAAACCTGTAAGGCTAAAGTCCCCACATACAGTCAGTCCTAGAGGTGATAAAATGACACCACATGGTTAGTCTCCTATCGATTCCCATCCAGACTACACACTGCCCACTGCCCACTTACCACTCTATGACCCAACTCTCACCCAGTCCAGGGGGTGCTGCTCCAGTAGTCAGTAAACGAATCTAATACAGGGAATAGTAGGACTGAGCTTTAATTAAGTGGATAGTTCAGTTAATGCATTTCTTACCCTGAATAAACAATTTGAAACAACAAACTGAAACGATTGACTGAAGACTGAGGATGTCAAAATGCACTGCAGAACCTCTCATAGCAGAGCATTTAAAGTACTGTACAGATGTAGGATCTTAATTTTAGCCAGTTCGATACAGCAGGAAAATAACTCTCCAGCAACAGGAAATGTGAATTATTATGTGGATTATAATGAATGGCATTTCAAAGTGGAAATTATAAACTTCAGAAGCCTTTTTAAACCTCAAATACACAACACGCTTTACATTTTCTGCATTGCAGGAAAGTTCTCCTGCAACAGGATGATCAAATGAAGATTGTACACCTGCAGTACTGTTTGCTACATACTGTATGAAAGGAGACCTGACTGCTGGGGGCTACATCGGGCTCAGGATCTTAGGCCTTATTGCTACCAATGTTTGTGGCTAAATGAGGCTTATGATTCCACGTGTCACTGTGCTCTTTCTCTGACAGATGCGTTCTCGTACCAACGATCAGGATTCTCCCCCGGAGGACTGAGTTTAACATCTAACATGATGAACCTGTGGGAGCAAGCTGAGGGATGGGCAGTGTGCGTGTGTGTGTGTGTGTTACCCAGATTCACTCATCTGGGTAATTTCAGATTATTGACATAATTTCCAGTCCTGTTTCATAATGACAGCCTTAATAAGATCCATGCTGTCTGCACCACAATGTTTAACCCAAACCACTCAGGGCTTATAACAGTTAACAGTCCTTATTGGAAAATACAATGACATCTGACATAGAATACAACAAATACCTTTTTAAAGATTAAAAACAAACACTAGCTATTTGCATAAAGAACACCTAACTATGTTAATACTTCAATAACAATCCAGTCTGAAATTAAAAACCTCTGACACTAGTTTTGTTTCATACACCAAAACAAACACCACTAAGGTACTGTGAACTGTTCTCTTTAAATTAGAATAATCATTTTCAGAACCAAATTAAATTTGACTCATGCTAATCAAATGAACATTCCAAATTCCAGAGACCAACAAGTACCCTGGAGCCCACAAAACATCAACATAATTATCACCTATGAAAAGAAAGTGGGCGACAAGTGACACAAGACAAATTATGACGACAACAAGGTGACAACAGCCCTAACAACATCCGTCACTGTCCCTGCCTCACTGTCAATACGGAGGATGGAGCTAGGTAGTCTGCTACGAACCACCAGATGACCATGAGGGTAAGAGGAGAGGCAGAAAGGGACAGGAGTGAGACAGGAAGAGAAAGGAAGAAGAGAATAGGGAGTCAGAGAGTAGAGTTGGAGTACTCACAGGTTGGAGTTTCTGTTTCAGGCTCATGTTGAGGAGTGTGGCTGGAAGAGAGGGCGGGAGAAAACTCTCCCTCTCCCTCTGCACCCGGCAGCCCAGCCCTCACAGCTGGAGCCCCGCGGCAACACTGCTGCTTATACAGTATGCACACAACACACACACACACACACAGACTCACACACACACTCACATACAAAAACATACATACATACAGTACACTCAGACACAAACTGAGCCACACACACAAACACACACATGCACACAAACCTATAGCTAACACAAACAAATACAGTATACGCAGAATCATGAAGCATGTTTTAATTTAGAAAAACATAAACAATATCCATAGGTAACGTCTGGAGCAGTGGAGGCTGCTGAGGGGAGGACGGCTCATAACAATGGCTGGAACGGATCGAATGCAATGTTATTCAACTGTGTGTTTGATGTATTTGTTACCATTCCATCAATCCCACTCCAGCCATTAGCACGAGCCCATCCTCCCCAATTAAGGTGCCCCCAACCTCCTGTTGTCTGGAGTTATTTTAGTAAGAATTGTTCTACCCTACAGACTTAGACAGAGACAGGGGGCGCAGTAGGGGGAGATGTAGGGTCTGTCTCTCTCACTGACTGTCATTCACCATCTGTCCCTCTTCTACGGACCACTGATTGTACAGTCAATCACATAATGTGCTTAATCTTACGCAGACTAATCAATACCAGCAAAGATCAATGACAGGGATTATTTCCCTCTTTTTGTAAGGCGCAAATCGAAATTCAATTATAAAAGAGGGGATTACCAAGAAGCCCAGTTGTGTAACGAGACGTAACCCAGGCAAAATCCTACATGTATTCTGTACTCATAATAGATAAGGTAACTGCCATGTTGACTGCTTTTTCAGACCATTTATTTTGACCAATGGATACTTGTTTAGTAGTTAGCCTCTGTAATGTGCTCTTGCAGTGATAACAATCTGTTTGACCTAAAAACAGACCATTATGTCATGGTGAAGATTTTCCTTGTTCAGAACATTATTGCTCTTTAAACGATACAGGGATACGGTAAGAACAACATGTAGAGAGAATGGACTGGAGGTGGAGAAAAGGAGAAAGGGAAGAACCAGAGAGATAGATGAGAGAAGATGGAAGATAATGACTGACACCTTGTAGACACCAACAAACATAAAGGAGATAGTGGAGGGCAGACAGACAGACAGAGACAGACAGACAGACAGACAGACTGAGAGAGAGAGACCTCTGCTGCCCTCTACTTCCATTAGTACCAGAGGCCAAGGTCATCATCAGTGTCAGGCCGCGCAGAGGGCCGCTCGATACCCCCCTGCCTCCCAACGCCTCCCCTTCCAGCATCACCAGAGGGCCGCTCAAAATCCCCCTGCCTCCCAACGCCTCCCCTTCCAGCATCACCAGAGGCCACTCGATACCCCCCTGCCTCCCAACGCCTCCCCTTCCAGCATCACACAGAGGGCCGCTCAATACCCCCCTGCCACCCAACGCCTTCCAGCATCACTAGAGGGCCGCTCGATACCCACCTGCCTCCCAACGCCTCACCTTCCAGCATCTCCAGAGCATAGGGCTATTACGGTGACAGTATTACCGTCACACCTGCAGTCACGAGTCATATGACCGCAGTCAAATTCCATGTGACTGTAGTCACGGTAACTAGGCTTCTCCAAGCTCTGATGCTGCTGATGGTCATTAGTAGCCTACCAAACTGCCTGGTACTGCCTGGTACTGAGCATTCTATTGTCCCTATAATCACTCTGACATCAATGCAAATGTTATCAAAAATAAAATAAAACACTTCATGAGAGCCCATGAGCTCATGTTGAGCAACATTTCTATAGGCTATGCAATTATGTGAGAAAACTGTTTTGATGGCCTCTATTAAAAAGAGGAGGATCTCATAAGCTTTCTATAGGCTAGGCCAACTATATTTATTTATCAACTTTCCTAATATTAAGCACACTGCTTCGCTTTACAACAGGAGTATAGTCGACCTGGCTGGCATGAAAAGGAACCACGGGAAAAGCATTTTCCATTCTCTATTTAAGTGCATAGATTACATGTATTTTTCCCCCTGCCCCTGTTCCGAGACAGGTGCATGATAATGGTCCATTCTAAATCAAAACAAATTTCACACATATGCTATTTAGTATATGTAAAGACAAGATTAAATCAAGAATAGTCTGATGGGTGACAATATTAACCTATCACTTCTGAATTATATATTATCACTTGTGAATGATGCCCAGTGTGTAACGCAAGAAACAGTTCATGACTTTCTTTTGCGATTTTTTCAAATCATAGTCGCACACCTTATGTAGCCTAGCCCAAAGGCCTATGTGTTTTGTTAAGGTTTGTAACACAACTAAAGTGGTCAAATAACTTCTTAAAATTAAGCAAATTAATCCTCTTTATAACCATGTAGAGCAGGGTTGGGCAAACTTTTTGCCTCGAGGGATAAATCCGGATTTTGAAATTCTACAGTGGGCCGCATTTTTGGGGGGACCAAATGCTTGTTAAAATCAATTTGTGGTGTCCTCCCGAGTGGCACAGCAGTCTAAGGCACTGCATTGTAGTTCTTGAGGCATCACTACAGACCCAGGTTCAATCCCAGGCTGTATCACAGCTGGCTGTGACTGAAATACCCATGAGGCGGCGCACAATTGGCCAAGCATCGCCCGGGTTAGAAGAGGGTTTGGCAGGCTGAGATTTCGTTGTCCCATCGTGCTCTAGTGACTCCTGTGGGGGGCCGGGCGCATCCTCGCTGACATGGTCGCCAGGTGTCCTCCAACACATTGGTGTGGCTGGCTTCCGGGTTAAAACATGCAATCGTTGGATAACAAAATGGATGAGCTCCGATCAAGGATATCCTACCAACGGGACATTAAAAACTGTAATATCTTATGTTTCACCGAGTCGTGGCTGAACGACGGCATGGATAACATACAGCTGGGTGGGTTTTTGGTCCATCAGCAAGATAGAACAGCTGTAAGAGAAAACCCACCCAGCTGGATTTTTTAGGGGGCATCACTGCCATACAAGGGGGATGCCGCCGGGAAATCCGAGGCCCGGATTAGAACATTATCAAGTGCTTGTCAAATTGTGAATGAGACTGGTTAAGTGTGTAGCCTGCACAAGAAACAAATCAGAGCTCATGCCTTTCCTGTGACTTTTTTCAAATCATCATTTGAGTCCTATCATGCAGCCTGAGAATGTATTAAAAATCAAAACATTTGCCCAACATTTGTATCACCACTAAAGTTGCATAAATAACTCTAAATTAAGCATTCAGGAGGACCAACTTCTTTGTTAACTGCTCAACACAGAATAGCCACATGTGTGCCCTCCCTCAAATAGTTTAGAGGAAATATCCTTTCCATTTTGTTAAGCAATGTTCAATTGTATTCTATAAAATAATAAAATATAATGCCACAGAATTTTAAGCAAATCTTGTCTGCTAACTAGTGTAGCCCACAGCCATATGACAATACCATATCAGGGCCTAACATAAGGACAACTCAGAGTATGCTATTCTGTTCTTCTGAAATAGACTACATTTTCTTCATATCAGGTTTCTTTAGACCAGTCTAAAATAAAGAATGGATTTATTGTGATGGAGTAGGCTATATTACATGGATGTTTCAGACTTTTTAAAATGTAGATGTTCCAAAGGTCTACATCGGTGGCTTGTAGGCTACAGTATGCATGGAAGCCAGGAGATGCTAAACGTCTTTATGTTAATTAACGGTCAATTACTGTGAGACCGGCAGTTATTTGCATGACTGCCACCGCCCTACCAGAGCAACATGTTTCTTAACCACCCACCTTGACCCCTTCCACCCCTGCCAGCAACACACACAGGCACATGATAACAGAACAGCTGAAATACTCACATACACAGTCACTGATGAAATGGGAAATAATCGTGGGAACGGGAAGTAGAGGGATTGAGTATGAACTGCACGTCTTAACAATAGGGCTCAAGCCACATACTATATATCGTGCTCTGATATGATGAAATATATATATATATATATATATATAGTCGTGGCCAAAAGTGTTGAGAACGAAACAAATATTTATTTCCACAACGTTTGCTGTTTCCGTGTCTTTAGATATTCTTGTCAGATGTTACTATGGAATACTGAATTATAATTACAAGCATTTCATAAGTGTCAAAGGCTTTTATTGACAATTACATGAAGTTGATGCAAAGAGTCAATATTTACAGTGTTGACCCTTCTTTTTCAAGACCTCTCCATTCCACCCTGGCATGCTGTCAATGAACTTCTGGGCCAGATCCTGACTGATGGCATCTTCTTGCATAATCAATGCTTGGAGTTTGTCAGAATTTGTGGGGTTTTGTGTGTCCACCCGCCCCCTGAGGATTGACCACAAGTTCTCAATGGGATTAAGGTCTGGGGAGTTTCCTGGCCATGGACCCAAAATATCGATGTTTTGTTCCCCGAGCCACTTAGTTATCACTTTTGCCTTATGGCAAGGTGCTCCATCATGCTGGAAAAGTCATTGTTCATCACCAAACTGTTCCTGGATGGTTGGGAGAAGTTGCTCTCGGAGGATGTGTTGGTACCATTCTTTATTTATGGCTGTGTTCTTAGGCAAAATTGTGAGTGAGCCCACTTCCTTGGCTGAGAAGCAACCCCACACATGAATGGTCTCAGGATGCTTTACTGTTGGCATGACACAGGATGGATGGTAGCGCTCACCTTGTCTTCTCCGGACAAGCTTTTTTTCCAGGTGCCCCAAACAATCGGAAAGGGAATTCATCAGAGAAAATGACTTTACCCCAGTCCTCAGCAGTCCAATCCCTGTACCTTTTGCAGAATATCCGTCTGTCCCTGATGTTTTTTCTGGAGAGAAGTAGCTTCTTTGCTGCCCTTCAGACCATCCTCCAAAAATCTTCACCTCACTGTGCGTGCAGATGCTCTCACACCTGCCTGCTGCCATTCCTGAGCAAGCTCTGTACTGGTGGTGCACTGATCCCGCAGCTGAATCAACTTAAGGAGACGGTCCTGGCGCTTGCTGGACTTTCTTGGGCGCCCTGAAGCCTTCTTCACAACAGTTGAACCGCTCTCCTTGAAGTTCTTGATGATCCGATAAATGGTTGATTTAGGTGCAATCTTCCTGGTAGCAATATCTTTGCCTGTGAAGACCTTTTCCTGAAAAGAAATGATGACGGCACGTGTTTCCTTGCAGGTAACCATGGTTGACAGAGGAAGAATGATGATTCCAAACACCATCCTCCTTTTGAAGCTTCCAATCTGTTATTCAAACTCAATCAGCATGACAGAGTGTGTGGTAGCAGAATCAGAATTAGTTAGGTAACATAGATAAATAAGATGTTTTATATAATTTATTGTCATTAGAATGTCTTCTTTTTGAATAATACTGTTGGCAGTTTGCAGTTATCCCTTCTCTGCTAGGGCTCAGTTACTTGGGGCCCAGAGAGGGGAGAGTTCAGGTTAGTCTTATCTGTGAATGTGTCTATAACTATTCCTAAACCATGTGAAGGGATGGCGTGATTAAAGGGGAACCAGTTAGTTGGCTCCACAATGTCTGTGTGCCAGTCACTCCTCTCTGTGATCTTGTCCAGGAGGGGTTGTATTTGATATGGGAGTATCGATAATTGACAATTGATATATGCCATTGGAGGAGGTACTATGTTGTACCAAGAACGAGAAGTAGAACCTCGTCTAAGAGAGCAAACTGAACAATAATTTATAGCTAATGCTGTCTAGCTATGGGATACTCCTATCTCAAGTAAAATCCTTCCTTTGTGCAGTTTTCCTAAGACCTGTGGTTTGTCATGTCGACTAGGGGGTGGATCTTTGCTATAAAGGATCTCAGTTGCCATTATGTTGACACTCTCAGGGAATTAATTTATAGACACTGAATTGATCTGAGAGTCACGGGGCTATGGTGAAGCTTATATAATTAAAGATGGACTTTATGATAACTCTGACGTGTGTGGTTTGCTCTCTCATGATTTGGTAATACAGGAAATTTCCACGACAAGTGATCTCCAGATTTGTCCTCGTCAACACTCA
Source organism: Oncorhynchus kisutch (assembly GCF_002021735.2). Lineage (NCBI taxonomy): Eukaryota > Metazoa > Chordata > Actinopteri > Salmoniformes > Salmonidae > Oncorhynchus > Oncorhynchus kisutch. The sequence continues at coordinate 65,928,517 of NC_034183.2, forward strand.
CACCTGTGTTAAAGAGAGAATCACTGACATGATGTCAGCTGGGCCTTTTGTGGCAGTGCTGACATGCAGTGGAAATGTTTTTTGGGGATTCAGTTCATTTGCATGGCAAAACGGGACTTGGCAATTAATTGCAATTCATCTGATCACTCTTCATAACATTCTGGAGTATATGCAAATGGCCATCATACAAACTGAGGCAGCAGACTTATATATATTTTATATTTGAGATTCTTCAAAGGAGACACCCTTTTCCGGGATGACAGCTTTGCACACTCTTGGCATTCTCTCAACCAGCTTCATGAGGAATGCATTTCAATTAACAGGTGTGTCTTGTTAAAAGTACATTTGTGGAATGTCGTTCCTTCTTAATGCGTTTTAGCCAATCAGTTGTGTTGTGACATGGTAGGGGTGGTATACAGAATATAACCCTATTTGGTAAAAGAACAAGTCCATATTATGGTAAGAACAGCTCAAATAAGCAAAGAGAAATGACAGTCTATCCTTACTTTAAGACATGAAGGTCAGTCAATGAGGAAAATTTCAACGTTTCTTCAAGTGCAGTTGCAAAAACGATCAAGCGCTATGATGAAACTGGCTCTCATGAGAACCGCCGCAGTAAAGGACGACCCAGAGTTACCTCTGCTGCAGAGGATAAGTTCATTAGAGTTACCAGCCTGATGATGAAATGGGTGAGGCTTTTTCTCAAAGAAATATGGCAAAAGTCTTAGCAGCCAAGTCAAAATTAGAAATTGATGAACAGAATTATAGAACTTTGCGTAATTATGCAGTTAAATTGAATTGAAAGAGAATTTATTTTTATTTTACAACAATGCTTTTATTGATTGTAAAAATGATTCTGAAAAGGTATGGAACACAGTTAAGGGCTTACTTGGTACATCTATCTCATCATGCCCATCTAGTGTGGAGGTTGACGGAAGAATAATACTAGTCCAGCGCTCTAACCACTAGGCTACCCTGCCGCCCCTTCATGGTCGAATTGCTGCAAAGAAACCACTAATAAAGGACACCAATAATAAGAAGAGACTTCCTTGGGACAAGAAACGCAAGCAATGGACATTAGTCCGGTGGAAATCTGTCCTTTGGTCTGATGAATCCAAATTTGAGATTTTTGGTTCCAACCGCTGTGTCTTTGTGAGAAGCACAGTAGGTGAACGGATGATCGCTGTATGTGTGGCTCCCACCGTGAAGCATGGAGGAGGAGGTGTGGTGGTGCTTTGCTGGTGACATTGTCTTTGATTTATTTAGAATTCAAGGCACACTTAACCAGCAGCATTCTGCAGCGATACGCCATTCCATCTGGTTTGCGCTTAGTGGGACTATTATTTGTTTTTCAACAGGACAATGACCCAACACACCTCCAGGCTGTGTAAGTTCTATTTGACCAAGAACGAGAGTGATGGAGTGCTGCATCAGATGACATGGCCCCCACAATCACCCGACCTCAACCCAATTGAGATGGTTTGGGATGAGTTGGACAGCAGAGTGAAGGAAAAGCAGCCAACAAGTGCTCAGCACATGTGGGAACTCCTTCAAGACTGTTGTAAAAGCATTCCAGGTAAAGCTGGTTGAGAGAATGATAAGAGTGTGCAAAGCTGTCCTCAAGGCATATATTTTGATTTGTTTAATTCTTTTTTGGTTACTACATGATTCCATATGTGTTTTTTCATACTTTTGATGTCTTCAATATTATTCTACAATGTAGAAAATAGTAAAAATAAAGAAAAACTCTGAAATGAGTAGTGGTGTCTAAACTTTTGACTGGTGCTGTATATATTTTTTTTCATCATATATATATATATATATATATATATATATATATATTGTTTCTATACTGAACAAAAATATAAACCAATATGCAACAATTTCAAAGATTTTACTGAGTTACAGTTCATATGAGGAAATCAGTTAATTTAATCTATGGATTTAATCTCTGGATTTCACATAACTGGGAATACAGATATGCAACTGTTGGTTACAGATACCTTTTTAAAAAATGGGGCTCACAATGGGCCTCAGGATCCCGTCACAGTATTTTTGGTAATTCAAATTGCCATCGATAAAATGCTATTGTGTTTGTTATCCATAGCTTATGACTAGCCCATACCATAACCCGACTGCCACCATAGAGCACTCTGTTCACAACATTGACATCAGCAAACCGCTCACCCACACAACACCGTACACATGGTTTGGTCTGCGCTTGAGAGGCCGGTTGGATGTATTGCCAAATTCTCTAAAACGACGTTGGAGGCGGCATATGGTGGGGAAATGAACATTAAATTCTCTGGCAACAGCTCTGGTGGACATTCCTGCAGTCAGCATGCCAATTGCATGCTCCCTCAAAATTTTAGACATCTGTGGCATTGTGTTGTGTGACTAAACTGCACATTTTAGAGCAGCCTTTTATTGTCCCCAGCACAAGCTTCTTGATATGCCACACCTGTCAGGTAGTTGGGTCATATTTGAACAGGAGAAATGCTCTCTATCAGGGATGTAAACAAATTTGTGCACAACATTGTAGAGAAAGAAGCTTTTTGTGGGTATGGAACATTTCTGAGATCTTTTATTTCAGCTCATTAAATATGGGACCAACACTTTACATGTTGCGTTTATATTTTTGTTTCGTGTACATTATCTCTAAAACACTTAGTTTTTAGAAAGAAATTGTTGAAATTGTCAAATATCAGTTGGAAAGGTACAAGGTTGGGGTAAATTCCATTTCCAATTCCAGTCAATTCAGGAATTCACTGAAATTCCAATTCTCTTCAATGCTTTTCAATGAGGACAATTTGGAATTGAAACGTGGTTTACTTTCTGAATTGACTGGAATTGAAATGGATTTGACCCCAAACCTGGGAAGGCAACATTATTAGCCTGGAGAAATCCAGCCTGTTTGTGCTAACATTTCACTCCTTTCCACTCCATGTCCTGCCAAACATGATGACTTCTCCAGTCTAATTATCTTCTAGATCTGTGAACTTGTTGGTGAGGGTGAATAAAAAACAAACACCACAGCTCATATAATTTGAGAGTACATGTGTGTGGTATTTACAGTGATCAGCAGCTGAGGACTCTACCAGGAGCAGGTTTGGAGGAAGTGGAGAGGGGGGCATCTATTGGCCCGATCGATTTTTCCATTGGTAGGAACGAGAGGCACGCCAAATTGCCTCCCATGTGCACCCAGCGAGCAAGACAGAGGGCATTGACACGGCAACTTAAAGACCTCACCTCTCACTCAGAGCAATGCTAACATTAGCAGCAAGTCCAACTGCCCATTCACAATCAATCAACTAAATTCTGATGATATAAACCCCCGTTATAACACTCAGATGTACTGTCATAAGACATGTATGTTCACCTGACACACACACATATCTAGTAATACCACAAAAATCCCTAATATTGAGTCACATTATTCCACTTGTAGTGGACAAGTGAAGTCAGAGCAGCCAGGGTTAGTGTGTGGGTTCATCTGGCTGGTGGCCACTCTGACTGTCCCACCACAGACATGTGGGTCAGTGTGCTACGCAGTGGTGTTGTGGGGCCAGTTCACTGCGTTAGTGTTTCCATGGCATTACAGGTTATGACAATGTACTCAAACTTAGTGTGATGACATGTGGGTGTGAGAAGTTCTTCTGCTGGCACAGATGTCACACTATGGAAGGTGGGATCTTTCTTTCACACATACAAACTGTCTTTTCCCCATTCCCCCTCTTATACATGCAGAGAGACAAGAGCATATAGTACAGTAGTGATGCTAAGTAACATCTCCATACATGTAGCCAACAAAATGTTCATACAGGAGATAATATCTTCTTACACACTACATGGCGAAAAGTATGTGGACACCTGCTTGTCGAACATCTCATTCCAAAATCATTAGCATTAATATGGAATTGGTCCCCCCTTTGCTGCCTAAACTGCCTCCACTATTCTGGGAAGTCTTTCCACTAGATGTTGGGGACTTCCATTCAGCCACAAGAGAATTAGGGAGGTCGGGCACTGATGTTGGGCGATTAGGCCTGGCTCGCAGTCGGCGTTCCAATTCATCCCAAAGGTGTTTGATGGGGTTACATTGGGGTAGTGTTCTCCTGGCATCCACCAAATCCAGATTTGTCCGTCTGACTGATAGTGAAGTGTGATGCATCACTCCAGAGAACGCGTTTCCACTGCTCCAGAGTCCAATGGTGGCAAGCTTTACACCACTCCAGCCGACACTTGGCACTGCGCATGGTGATCTGGCCAGTACAGTACTGTAATACTGTCATATATTCCATTTCCGTAGCAGATGCTTCTATCCTAAGTGGCAACAGTGAATCTCTATCCTAAGTGACCCCAGTGGAAATCGAACACACAACTCTGGTGTTGCTAGTGCCATGCTCTTATGAACTGAGCCACATACAGGACCACTACAATACATAAGTACAATACAATACTGTAAAATACAATACATATTACAGTATAGGTGGAAGATATATGATTGTCATCCCCATGAGCGTACCATGCTCCTTCAGGCCATGAATGAGTCATGTAATGACATCAATCCAGGCTTTGTCAGGCTTGGATTCTCCATGCCAAAAGGTTTTTCCCCAGGTGCATGATCAATGTGTACATTTACTGCGATGTTGATGAGAACCAATGGCCAAATGCTCAAGACAGGCCTGATGCAAACTAATGCTGTTTCTTTCATTTGATTACAGTACACCTATGTTGGAATTATATCTGAACAATACAGATATTCTTTTCATCGATTGTGAAAGATCACACATGGGATAGAAATGATTGAAATTTGATGTTCAATTTCAATAGATAGTGCAAGTGTATTGTCTAATGTGAAAACAGTACTGTAGCATATTATATTCAAAGGGCATTTTGAAACATGTATCTATCTATTGGATTAACTAGCTGTGACGAAGGCCGCGAGGCCGATACGTAAGCTTATTAAATATCAGTGATACTACCAAGAGCAGTGTGCGGCTTCCTTTTTCCATTAACTAGCTGTTAAAATAACTACATTGAGAAGATATTAATATGTTGTGTTTTGATGATTAAATAAATGTTCACATGGTATTTGACAGTACATTTATATGTTGGATGAATGGTTGGGTGGTGAAAGATGCATTCAAACTAAATAAATGCACAATAAAACGCTTTATGAGACTTGCCGTGTTACAAGTGTTACCAGTTTGGAGTTTTGTATTAAGAAAATGCACCACATACTTTTGAAAATAGCACCCAAGTGACTGAAAAAAACATTCATTTTATATACAGTATATCGTTCCTGTTTGTGTGTGTGTGTGTGTGTGTGTGTGTGTGTGTGTGTGGATGCATGTGGAAACTCCTGAGTGACAGCAGAAAGCTTGCAACACAGGAAGTCAGACTGAAGAGATGTAATCCACCACTTCTCAATAACCCAACGTTCCTTTTACACAACATCCTGTGTACACAATATCGCACATGCCGTTCTGAAAAAGCTCACTTTAAAAAACTCTTAATATATAAGCAGAATACAGGTTGAGTCAGGCAATCACATGGTTGTGTTTGTGTGAAATGAGTGCTAGTGAGGACCATGTGTCTCACCTGTGTGACATGTGTGACCTTCTCTGTGACGTCTCGGTGGCGGTCCTTTACTTTGCTGGGAGCGATGATCTCGATCTCAGTGGGCGAGGGCGGTCGCAAGAGGTCGGAGGCGAAACTGAGTGTGAGGGGGTTACGAGTGCTGGTCCTGCGAGTGCTGGTCCTGCGTCGCATCAGGTCCGAGTCTGAGGTGGAGCTCAGAGTACCGGCCTTCAGGTCTGCACACAACAACACTCATCTCTCATTACTGTGTCTCTATCTACTTTCAACGACTAGTTTACATATTATATTATCATTCAAATGTATTATTTATTTAAACTGCAAGTAACACATTCAGAACTAAAAATATAATGTGTTATAATGCAATTTTCATTCCTCTAGGTGAGAAACATCTTGGTTTATACTGAGCAAAGCATCTGAGTGAGAAAGACACAGAGAGAGTTTATTATCTGCTTCACTTGTTTTGGCAATGTAAACATATGTTTCTCATGCCAATAGAGTAAATTAAATTGAATTGATAGAGTAATGAAATGAGAGGGAGTGTGTTAATGCATTGCGGGGATGCATGTATTCCTCTACATTATTTCCCTGGGGTAGATGGGAAGTCCACAGCCCCACACTCCATAGCCCATAGTATTAGCTGTTTGATGAGTAAAGGATGGCCTCTGAGTGACTGGGACTCCTATAGACCTGGCACACACACACACACACACACACACACACACACACACACACACACACACACACACACACACACACACACACACACACACACACACACACACACACACACACACACACACACACACACACACACACACACAGGCTATAGGTTAGAGACATTGATTAGTGACCCTGCTGCTGCACATGCTCAGTGCTTGCGGAATGGGAGTGAGGATTTGCATTTTCTAGAGAACAGAATACCTCCAACAGGCCCAGGTAGCTTTGGCTTGGTTTGTTTTGATTCAGATGGAACTGTAAGAGGAGACAGCCACATTTCTTCCTGTCAGAGGGAGTACAAAATGGCAACAGACTACACTTATGTCTGGGTACACACACACACGAACTCACTGCTGTAGGAGCGTGGGTCTCCTGGTCGGCCCGACTCGGCTCTCATGCTGTCGAGGTCATCCAGGGAGGAAGCTCTGCGGAGGCTGCCGACAGTCTCTCTGGAGCGGCTCCGGGGCAGGACCGTCCTGGGGAAGGCTGCACTGGAGAAGGGGCTGCTGGGGAGGAAGGGCACGCTGGGTTCCAGCCGCTCTGACAATAGGGACAGCAGTTTGGGGGAGTAGTGGCTTGCAGGCTGGGAGGACTCGTAGTCCTGCTCTATCAGCGCCTCTGTCTCAGACTGCATGCAGCTCTCCTTGGATGGGATACGGAACTCTTTCAGAGGGATCTCTTCACTGTTGGGCTGAATTAGGGAAGGAGGAAGAGGACAATCATAGGTTAAATATGGTACTAGATTTCTATTTACTGCTAAATGTATGTGACTGAAGCCATATTCATTACAAAACACAAGAGATACAGGAACTGAGATAATCAATATATATTATATGTAAGGTCATATTTAGATGAGTACTGTGTGTATAGAACTGTGTGTGTATGGGAGTCTCTGGCCACCTTACCTGTGGGTAGTCCACCACCACCCCCCCAAACTGGTCTTTGGCGAGGGAAGACCGACGCATTGCACGTACCAATGGCAGTCTCAACTTCAGCCTGCGACTCTGCCCTGAGAAACCACAGAGTGCTTATACATACACTTTACATAAATACACATACAGTACCAGGATGTAGTCACATTCTGTATGTTATAACACAGCTACATTCAACATGGCATCAACAGGTTGATGCAGACAAACAGGCAGACAGACAGACAGTATCACACACACACTGTCATCACACACACACTTCCACACTGACCTGCCCATACCCAGCCCTGGGCCACCCTCTGTCTCAGACCTGGTTTCTTGAGGGAGGGGTCAATGATTTCCTGGAAGTTGAGGATGAACATGATGACCTGTCCCTCCGCTTTCTTCACAGGAACAACATCAATCAGACAGGGCCTGCAGGTCCCTGCAGGGGGGGAGAGACATAACATTATAAAGCTGCTAATGGCCATCCGAACCTGGGCTCAAAGGTAACTAAGTAGACTTCAGGACAGCTCAAGTAACTATAACTGCAGCAGAGGTAACTCGTCCTTTCCTGCGGAAGTCCTCACGAGAGCCAGTTTCTCCTCTCTCGAGAACAGAGAGGAGAAAAAAAGATAGCAGTGGCAGTTGTACAGATAACTCATCCAAAGGGCTTTGACTTCTCAAACTTGGCAGAAAGCTAACACAATATGATGCCCCGTCACCTTATTAATTCAGCACTTACTTAGATACTGTGCATTCGGAAAGTATTCAGACCCCTTCACTTTTTCCACATTTTGTTACGTTACAGCCTTATTTGTCCTCATCAATCTACGCACAATACCCCAGAATGACAGAACAAAAACTTGTCGCAAATTTATTAAAAATAAAAAACTTAAATATCCCATTTACTGTACATAAGTATTCAGACCCTTTACTCAGTACTTTGTTGAAGCACCTTTGGCATTGTTGACCTTCAATATAAAACACAACCCCGTCAATACACAGATGGACTCACCTGTTCCTGCTTACTCCCATTGTGCTATTACAAACAAACAATCATGTGACTGGCTCAACTGTTCTGGGGAACTACTAAGTCTCATAATGTAAAATAATGTGACAGGTGAAAAGAAGAACACAATCTGCTTTATCTCCTAATGCTCTCCTAACATATTGCACAGGTTGACTGCAGGTATTTACCTAAAAAAACAGACACAAATATTACAATTTATTGAAAGACTTCAAATAAATAGTTTCAAAGGTATTGACGGTATTGAAAAACCATCCTGTGGCTATTTCCAAATACCCTGGTATACGGGGTCCACTGCCCAAGCCTAATTGATTCCCATTCAAAATCCTATTTTCCCTAGCCCCTAAACCTAACCCTTAACCAAACCCTAACCCTAACTCCAACTCTTAACAACTAATCCTAATTGTAACCCTAACCCCTAAACCTAACCCCTAAGCCTAAAACATTTTGGGGACCGGCAAAATGTCCCCGGAGTAATGTTCCCAGGAAATGTCCTTGTTTTACACTCACACACACACATTAACAAACAAACACATGCATTCAGTGATTGATCAATTAAGATCAATCAAGTACGACAATATAATGCATTTTTATTGTGTATGATGAATTGTACCCATTTACAATTCATTTGTGCTTGTGTGGGCACCTGCGTTCATGACTGTATGCATTACTGGGATACAAAATAAATAGATGTTCAGTGGATTTGAGCTGGCACACTGACAATATTTCCATGACAACAAGCTCTCCCGACACGGCACTTCTCATGCCCAAATGACCAACGTAACGGCATTGTGTCTACAGCCTCACTAGCCAGGTCTGTTTGCTTGTCCTTTGCAGGGGTCGCAAACAAACTGGAAAATAATGAATTTTTTAAGGAACAGAATCAGAACCAGACCAGGGAACGAAAGTGATCTATATTGTTCTGGACCATAACCATTATTTAGAATTTAAAAAATGCAACAAAGCGCCTATGCAAAGCTCTCCCTCTGTCAATCATTAACTTCATCCAAAGTCTGCCAGGTGAAAATCTTTGCCAGAGTGTGTGCGTGTAGTCTATCTGCCCCTCAGAAGTATAGCTGTAGCCTGCGGACATTACAAACATAATCCACAAAATAGGGAGAGAGATTTTTTATTACAGCAGGATGGATGAACTTTTTCAACGCTAGTTAGGGATCCTATAGTTCACATTGGATTTATTAACTATAAAAAGGTAAGATGTGTTTTTAATTCAGGTGCCGCTGTGCACACGAAAGCTTGTTAGCTAGCCAGCTACTTTGGTCCAACGTTAAGCCAACTCTGAAGTTCAAAGACATTCAAAATTCTACCCTAGAAGCCGCTCCTCCGTAGGTATAAATCTGAGGGCCTCCTCCTCCACCCTCTCTCGCTGTCTCCCCACTCGCAAAATTTCATTTGCATCTCACGCCCTACACTTGGGGCGTAACTGGTGGCAGGGAAGTCAGACGCAGGAGAGCGGAACTTGGTAATAGCCGGAGCAGTTTAATGCAAAACCAACGGCATAGAAAATAACAAGATATTGGGTACAAAAACCCGTCGTGCACCAATCAACACATGCACATGCACAAGCACCACAATAAACAATCCCACACAAAGACATGGGGGGGAACAGAGGGTTAAATACACAACAAGTGATTGAGGGAATTGAAACCAGGTGTGAGGAAAAACAAGACAAAACACATGGAAAATGAAAAGTGGATCGATGATGGCTAGCACCACCCGAACAAGGAGAGGACGCAACTTCGGCGGAAGTCGTGACAAAGCATCTCTATCCATACTGCATGATTGTAAAAGTAATTTAATGTCGAGCTAAATGGAAAATAAATAAAGGTTTAAAAAGGAACAGGAAGTAACGATATAAACGGGTACTTTGGGGAGGTTAAACCGGTTCAGAACTGAGGTTTGCTGGTCGGAACAGTGTAACGAAAAATATTATATATGGTTCTGTTCAGAACAAAACAATTGGAAAATAATTTTTGGTTACAACCCCGGGCCCTGTGTACATGTACAATAGACAAAACACAGGAGCATACAAGTATTTAATTTTTTTTAATAAAACAAAATCACAAAAGTAGTGCACTGGGCCTTTACTTGTCCTGTATTAGCGGACCTATATAGGCTTCCGTAGAGCGTGCAAAAAATAAATTATCTGCACCCCCCCCTAACCTCCTGCAGCACCCCCACCCCCAAACTACTTAGTGCAGCTATGCACAGGATGGGAATGGGGAGTGGGGATGTCACGCCCTGATCTGTTTCACCTGTCTTTGTGATTGTCACCACCCACCTCCAGGTGTCACCCATCTTCCCAATTATTCCCATGGTATTTATTCCTGTGTTCTCTGTTTGTCTTGTCAAGTCAACCAGCACGTTTTTCTGTGTTCCTGCTTTTTCTTGTCTCTGTTTTTCTAGTCCTCCTGGTTTTGACCTTTTGCCTGCCCTGACACTGAGCCCGCCTGCCTGACCATTCAGCCTGCCCTGACCTTGAGCCTGCCTGCCTCCCTGTACCGTTTGGAACTCTGACCTGGTTCTGAACTTTTACCTGTCCTCGACCTGCCTCTTGCCTGCCCTGTGTTGTTTAATATATATCAGAGACCCGAACCATCTGCCTCCTGTGTCTGCATCTGAGTCTTGCCCTTTGTTGTTTAATATATATCAGACTCGAACCATCTGCCTCCTGTGTCTGCATCTGGGTCTTGCCCTGTGTTGTTTAATATATATCAGAGACCCGAACCATCTGCCTCCTGTGTCTGCATCTGAGTCTGGCCCTTTGTTGTTTAATATATATCAGAGACCCGAACCATCTGCCTCCTGTGTCTGCATCTGGGTCTTGCCCTTTGTTGTTTAATATATATCAGAGACCCGAACCATCTGCCTCCTGTGTCTGCATCTGAGTCTTGCCCTGTGTTGTTATAGGGGATGAATAAACATGTTGCAGGTGAGGTAAGCAGGCCACGACAGCTCCACCATGTCCACTCCCCAGACAAATAAATTAGTAGAAGAGAGTTCACTGAGTCTGCAGCAGCTGGCTCCACATACTGTAACACTGCATCATACAGTAGCATTATATAAAAGTGAGAGGGAGACAGCCTTGACACTTGGAGGGACCAAAATATTCTGTATGTGACCTTTACAGCACTCCCCACTATAAAGAAGGGGAGTAATGTTGTCACTTTGACTCTCTTGCTCTTTCCATCTCTTTCTCTCAGTCTAACCCTCCACCTTCTCCTTACCTTCTTTGTTGTAGTAGAGGATCTCCACCTTGCGCTCCTCTGACCCTAGCAGGGCCTGTGCCAGCTGTGCCAGGGCAGTCTTCATGGTGCCAGGCCCAACCAAGAACTGGCAGGTGCAGGACTGCTGCATGATCTCTGCCCGTGAGAAGCCAAACATCTGGCAGAAGCCCTCGTTACAGTAGATAATGCCACAGTTCTTCATCTGAGCGTTGGCTATCAGGAACTTACGATCTGGGAGGAAACCAAGGGGAGAGGCAGAGCAGATATGAAAATGTACGATTATGGTGGGAATGTAGTTACAGTACAATTATAATTGAAGGCTTATTACATCAAATGCAATATGCAAAATCGGACAATCAAAGTTTATCCAATTTCAGAAACATTCAGTTATCATAATCAGGTGATGATCATTTCAAGGAGAAGTCTCTCAATCAGATCCAATTCAAGTCTGGACTGTGTTCATTTCAGTATCGCATTCAACTAATCACAATCACCTCAACATCAAGTTGAAATTGGAGTAATCAAGTCTGTCCCTCTGCGGCACAAATCATATCAGTGCAATGATTCAAAATGGCCCCAGAGGGACTAATACGGAGCAGCTGGACTCAGCAATGACAGTCCGCAATCAAGATTATAATATACTGCAATAGGTTTCAGCCGTCCTTACCTAGGTTCATGAGTGTGGCTATTGTCTCCAGCGCTAATGACAATTGCCTTCGAAGTCACATCAGCTACACTGATATTGTCGTACAGCGTGATATTCAATCAGTACAGTTTAGGTTGAAAAGCTGCTCAAACATCTGTGCCTCTGACTCTGTCTCTACTCCTCTTTTTATCCCCTCATGAAACTGAGTTACACAACTCTCATTCTTCCCCATTTAAACAAATATGAGGAGAGCGATGTGGAGCTTCACTCAGAAAACGCAGAACCCCTTCCCCCTTCTTGCTCCTCTGTGTAGAGTAAATAGGTGAGGTCGTTTGGTGGAAAGTACATCCTATCCTAAGTCATTATCAATGCCTCAGAACACAGACACCCAGACTCAGATTGTTGCTAAGCAGCAGTGGTTTGGCACACGCATCACCCGGCAGGGTGCTTACGCACGCACACACGCACACAGAGATAAGGAAGACATCAGTTTGATGGGACTTATCGGTCTGTCTCTGAGGACCCCTCTGCAGAGAGCATTGAAAATCCCAGAGTAACACAATTAATTCCGAAATGTCACCTGCCAGCACAGCAAATTAAACAAGCTGAAATCCTTGAACATGAAATTGAGGTGAAAAGTGGAACATTGCATCTTCTCTCTTTAATGTGGAGAGGGTTATTTTGAGCCGTACCCCTGTGGTCAACAGACTGCATTCACACTGTGACTGAAGAACACTTACAGTGACAGGCACAGTAGTCACAGTCAGACTTACAGTAGCATAGAGATAGGCCACTACTGAGCTAGGTTATAGGCCACTACTGAGCTAGGTTATAGGCCACTACTGAGCTAGGTTATAGGCACTACTGAACTAGGTTATAGGCCACTACTGAGCTAGGTTATAGGCCACTACTGAGCTAGGTTATAGGGCTCTACTGAGCGAAGTTATAGGCCACTACTGAGCTAGGTTATATGCCACTACTGAGCTAGGTTATAGGCCACTACTGAGCTAGGTTATAGGGCTCTACTGAGCTAGGTTATAGGCACTACTGAGCTACGTTATAGGCCACTACTGAGCTAGGTTATAGGGCTCTACTGAGCTAGGTTATAGGCCACTACTGAGCTAGGTTATAGGCCACTACTGAGCTAGGTTATAGGCCACTACTGAGCTAGGTTATAGGCCACTACTGAGCTAGGTTATAGGGCTCTACTGAGCTAGGTTATAGGCACTACTGAGCTACGTTATAGGCCACTACTGAGCTAGGTTATAGGGCTCTACTGAGCTAGGTTATAGGGCTCTACTGAGCTAGGTTATAGGCCACTACTGAGCTAGGTTATAGGCCACTACTGAGCTAGGTTATAGGGCTCTACTGAGCGAGGTTACAGGCCACTACTGAGCTAGGTTATAGGCCACTACTGAGCTAGGTTATAGGCCACTACTGAGCTAGGTTATGGGCTCTACTGAGCTAGGTTATAGGGCTCTACTGAGCGAGGTTAAAGGCCACTACTGAGCTAGGTTATAGGCCACTACTGAGCTAGGTTATAGGCCACTACTGAGCTAGGTTATAGGGCTCTACTGAGCTACGTTATAGGCCACTACTGAGCTAGGTTATGGGCTCTACTGAGCTAGGTTATAGGCCACTACTGAGCTAGGTTATAGGCCACTACTGAGCTACGTTATAGTCCACTACTGAGCTAGGTTATGGGCTCTACTGAGCTAGGTTATAGGCCACTACTGAGCTAGGTTATAGGCCACTACTGAGCTAGGTTATAGGCCACTACTGAGCTAGGTTATAGGCACTACTGAGCTAGGTTATAGAGCTCTACTGTAATTGAAGTTCAGTGCTAATCAGAGCCATTCCTCTTTTTTAAACAACTGGATTTCTTCTTTGCTGAATGGACCAATAATGTTTTGTTTGAGTGGGTTGCAAAGAAATTCTGGGGCAGTTTCTACGATACCATTTAATTCAAGACAAAAGCACGAAAACGAAGAGGCACTGTGGGTGTAAAGCGTGCTGCGTAAGGTCCTGTTCAAGAAGGATATCACTCAGTTATATGCACTAACAGAGTGTGTAGTAGAGGTTAGTGGTCACATGCAAACTCTGTAAAGCAAAGACATTATGTACAGTTTCTATCAGGATCCAGTGGTCTGACCAGTTTAAGAACGGAGAACATGTTAACTCATGCAATATAATCTAGTGCAGCATGTGAATTCATGCAACATGTGGAAAACATAGGCAGGTGCAAAGACATACTAAACACACAAACCTATAGTATTAACATGACAATTTGGCATATTCAGCACATGCATACGGACATAACCTAAGTTTGAACTGTAAATCAAATGAGATAGGAGGAGTATCGCCAGAGGCAGGCAGGCAGACAGACAGACAGACAGACAGGCAGACAGACAGACAGGCAGGCAGGCAGGCAGGCAGGCAGACAGGCAGGCAGGCAGGCAGGCAGACAGACTTAAACTGAATCATCTGCTTGATTACAGAAACAGCCTTGTAGCACTCATATTAGGATCAATAGAAACTGGGGGGGGGGGGGGGGGGGGGGCACCACTAGACAAATGCATTTGTCTTTACATTTTATTACACTTTGCATGGTTGAAAGGTTACATGGAAAAGGCATTCACTTTCATTTCTAACCAGTCTAATTGTTTGTTGTTGGGATTATACAGTTATAACAGCTTGCTCATGGTCACATTATGTTATTACTTTTTCAGTCATAATGTAAAGTGTGTCCACTTACTTTGTCCATCGAATTTCCGGATAATGGTGTCCAGATAAGTGTTCTGGAGGGCTACATGACCGCGTCTCACAGGCATTTTGACGCAGAAAGATGAGACTTCTCAGACGCATGAACCTCCAGAGTTTTAAATAAATCAAATTAAAGACGAAGTAGGAAAATACCCTATGCAAAAATGGCCCCGCATACAGGCGGGTGCAAAAAGTCGAATTCAATATGCGATGGCTGGTGAGCAAAGCGACAAGGAAATGTCACAAGGCAGCAGCGGCGAGGACCAGTTGCTAGGGCGATAAAAAAAAAAGGCGCTCGCTCCACAGGAGAGAGAACTGGAAGCCGGTTTTTGCGTGCGGTACACAGGAAAGTGTAAAAACGGTATTTCATAGTCATAAAAGTCATAAAACGTTTCACTTTGCCTACAAAATAATAAACAGGATCTAGAATTAGTCTATCCTTGACAGTCGTTATCATCTAATGAAGAGGAGAAAACCCCACACCGCCTCCCCGTCAACAAGATCAAAGAGAAGTGAAAGAAAAGGGGTAAATCGAAGTCCTAACCGCTACGTTTCAGTAGAAGAAGCTACTATTTGGCGAATCTCGGATGCCCTCCCCATTTGACAGGGTTGACCAAACACTGCGCGGGGCAGGGGGAGTCATCATCCCACCAGACGCGCCTGCCATTTTTTGACAGTGAGCAGAGACACCCTCATCAACTGCTTCGCTGCACAACACAAGTCTCTACGCTCAAAATAGTCCCCCACTCTCTCTCTCTCTCTCTTTGGCCTCTCAATAATTGACAGGGTGAAGGGTATCAGTCCAGTGTGTTTGTGTATGATCCATACATGTTTCATTTGGGGAATTCATACTATAAGTGTCCACACAGTTAATGGTCCAATGCAGCCGTTTTTATCACAATATCAAATCATTTCTGGGTAACAATTAAGTACCTTACTGTGATTGTTTTAAATGAAATGATCAAAAATAAACAAAAGTAGATTCTTAATAAAAGACAAACAAGATCACAATTCTGGGAATCAGCATCCCCTCCTCATAAACAGCCACTGAACCAACTTGGTGAATAACAGCCCATTGATATGTCATGTGACAAGAGGCAGATAAGAAAATATACAGATAAAGGTGAGAACTTAACATGGGCTGGAAGGTGTCATCAACACATCAAGTAGAATGCCTCATGCATGCCTCAAGTCATCCTGTCAAACCATTAGTACAAATTCTCCAGTCTCACGTCTCAAAGCTCCTTCAACCTTCTGCTCCTTGAGCCAGTCACTGATAACACTGGCGACGGCTGAGAAGATTGGAGAAGATTCACAGAAAATTATGTGAAACGGCGAGGGCACTTCGACTTAACAAGTCACACAGTCTGGGTATGTTTTGATGACAGTATATAGCAGGGCCCCAACCTAACCATTATATTACATGCTAATTACCAATATGGCAAGGGCCTGGACCTGTGGAGGATGAAGGGAGGAGTTATAGGAGGACAGGCTCATTGTAATGTCTGGAATGGATTGAATGGAGCGGTATCAAAGACATCAAACATATGGAAACCAGGTTTGACTCCATTTATTCCATTCCAGACATTACAATGAACTTGCCCTCCTATAGCTACTCCCACCAGCCTCCTCTGGCCTGTACATACACCTGCACACACCCACAGACACACACCCACACATGCACACACCCACACAGACACTAGTTTTGTTTTATGATTACAGTGTGGCAGCAGGTGCGGGTGTAGATTATTGAGGGGACACAGGAGAGGGCTCAAGTGCCCACATGGGATCTGTGCCAGAGAAGAGACAGGCATTGATGACCAACTGGGGTGTGTGTTCCCGAACAGTTTCTATGGAGAATAGATGCTTTTCCATATATGTACAGTTGAAGTGGAAAGTTTACATACACCTTAGCCAAATACATTTAAACTCAGTTTTTCACATTTAATCCTAGTAAAAATATCCTGTCTTAGGTCGGTTAGGATCACCACTTTATTTTAAGAATGTGAAATATCAAAATAATAGTAGAGAGAATTATTTATTTTAGCTTTTATTTCTTTCATCACATTCCCAGTGGGTCAGAAGTTGACATACACTCAATTAGTATTTGGTAGCATTGCCTTTAAATTGTTTAACATGGATAAAACACAATAAGTTGGGTGAATTTTGGCCCATTCCTCCTGACAGAGCTGGTGTAACTGAGTCAGGTTTGTAGGCCTCCTTGCTCGCAACACGCTTTTTCAGTTCTGCCCACAAATGTTCTATATGATTGAGGTCAGGGCTTTGTGATGTCCACTCCAATACCTTGACTTTGTTGTCCTTAAGCCATTTTTCCACAACTTTGGAAGTATGCTTGTGGTTATTGTCCATTTGGAAGAACCATTTGCGACCGAGCTTTAACTTCATGACTGATGTCTTGAGAAGAATATATCCACATGATTTTCCTACCTCATGATGCCGTCCATTTTGTGAATTGCACCAGTCACGCCTGCACAAAAGCACCCCCACAACATAATGCTGCCACCCCGTGCTTCACGGTTGGGATGGTGTTCCTCGGCTTGCAAGCCTTCCCCTTTTTCCTCCAAACATAAGCATGGTCATTATGGCCAAACAGTTCTATTTTTGTTTCATCAGACCAGAGGACATTTCTCCCAAAAAGTACAATCTTTGTCCACATGTGCAGTTGCAAACCGTTGTCTGGCTTTGTTATCGCAGATTTGGAGCACCAAGCTGTTTAAAGGCACAGTCAACTTAGTGCATGTAAACTTCTGACCCGCTGGAATTGTGATATGAATTATAAATTAAATAATCTGTCTGTATAACAATTTGGAAAAAATACTTGTGTTATGCACAAAGTAGATGTCCTAACCGACTTGCCTAAACTATAGTTTGTTAATAAGAAATTTGGGGAGTCGTTGAAAAACGAGTTTTAATGACTCCAACCTAAGTGTATGTAAACGTCTGTCTTCATCTGTATCTACCTGTCCACCGGTTTATATATCCCTTTTTCTTATGAATACGTTTTTTTACAATCACTTTGACACTCATTTCAGGGGCGGCAGGTAACCTGGTGGTTAGATCTAGGTTGCTAGATCAAATCCCTGAGCTGACAAGATAAAAATCTGTTGTTCTGCCCCACTGTTCATACTGTCATTGTAATTAAGAATTTGTTCTTAACTGACTTGCCTAGTTAAATAAAATAGCAATTTCATGTCATGACTTCCGCCGGAGTCGGTCTCGCTCCTTGTTCGAGAGGACGTCACCGGCCTTCTAGCCATTTGTTTTGTCTTTGTTTCCTACACACCTGGTTTCAATTCCCCCATTACATGTTCATTATTTAACCCTCTGGTTTCCCCCATGTTTGTGCGTGTTTGTTTATTGTTCAGGCTGTTACTGACGGCTGGTATTTTGTTGCCGGGTTTTGTTGTTACGCCCGTTTATGTCGTGGTTCCGGTATTTTTCCCGCACCAGAGTATTGTGTTTATACTGGTGTTATCTTGTATTAAATACATTGTCCACGCATCTCAGCTCTCCTGCGCCTGACTCCTTTCACCAGTTACCCACAGCCTTGACATTTCAGAAACTTGCGGTCATTTTTCAAAACTCTAGACACAAAAATTCAAAAGAGTCATCCCTTGTAACACAGGCTGTCCAATGTTCAAAACATTGCATTGTGGATTCACATCTTTAAAGAAACTGTGCAATAGCAGAATCATTGGTTCAAATAAACAATTTGTCATGAAATACCATAGGAACATTAATTTAGATCACACACACACAAGATACCGATAGTTTCACTGTGTAGTTCTTTGTACAATCATTAAATATTGTAGTACAAAATATGTGATACATGTTTCATTATGGTACTACACGTGAATACATCACTGTAAAAGGACTAGTAGAGAGAATACTACAGACACAGTGGAATCGTTGAACAAAACTTGACATTTAATGATGAAATACAATAAAATCACAACATAGGTTTCTTTGAATGAAATAAAAAATAATTAGCTAGAATTTTTATTTAAAAATACAGTAAAACATCAACTGCAGTGTTCCTCAGCTGGCTTACTGTAAAAAGCAAAACAAAGGATTAATTACTGTACTTCTATATTTCCATCAACCCTGTCTTGTGGATTTGGCCACAGGTTCTCATCCACATCACAATGGATGATTTCATTAGCCAAACATCTTGGGAAGAATCTTCGGGCATGGTGAATCCAGGCCTGACACTGGTCTGCCGGGATGTCATTGCATGCGTCATCCATGGCCTGGAGAAGGGTGGCTTGTTCGTGAGGGCCCCTTCCACCACCATGTGGAGAAAGATTCCTCTATCGGGTTAAGGAAAGGAGAGTAAGGGGTCAGTACAGGGTGGTAAATCGTGGATGGGCCTGAAACCATGCTTGCACCATTTGAGCCTGGTGGAACCTGACATTATCCCACACAATGACATAGGTCACGCCATCAGCTCTACAGACCTGGTTTAGTTCATCAATGAAGGTTACAAGGAGAGCTGCATTATATGATCCAATACAAGGTCTGCGTCCCACCACACCATCTTCCAATATAGCCGCACACATGGCGATGTTGGCCCCACGTTGTCCAGGTACTTGGATGGTTGCCCGCTGGCCAACAAAATTCTGACCTCTCCTCCTTGTCTTGGCCAGGTTGAAGCCTGCCTCATTCAAAAATAGGAATTTGTGATGGTTTTCGTCAGCATCCAGCTCCCTCTAAAAATACATTTTGGAAAGAGAATTGTTG